>NC_056750.1:199451856-199691856 GCF_019279795.1 Protopterus annectens
TCCGCGCTGAAGCCCCGAGAGGAAGGGTCAGAACCAATGCATCGTTCGACTCTCCCCTTGGCACCAACGAGAGAGTGTTGGCTCCCAGACTCTTTCAATGTAACCGAAGAAGTCATGGTTGATGGAGCCGAAGGCATTGGAACAAGCCTCAGTTTTGAAGGCTCCACAACCATCAGATCTTCCTCATCCAGCTCTGAAGGCCCTGCTCGGCTCAGAGGAGGAGTAGTCACAGCTGGTGGGATGGTCTCAGGCCTCAAGACTTGCTGGGTCAAGGCTGATGCAATTTAGCCAGTGCCGGGTTCTCCAGAAGCCTCTGCACCACATCCACATCCGAAAGGTTCCTCGAAGAATGAGTCGAAGGAACCGAAGACGCCACCAATTGAAGGATAGGTGACTTCAAGGTTTCAGAGACCTGCTCCAAGACCGGGTACCATCTCCGAAAAACTTGTTAGTTGCACGGCTCCAAAGACTTTGGAGCCAGCGAACACACCTTCACGGTAAGGCTTGGAGCCGATGACTCGTTCTCCGAGGATGCCTTCGAAGACTTTGACCCCTTTGATGACTTGGAGGTCAGGTCAGCCTTGTCCAAGGTCTCTTGACAATCTGGCTTCGACAAGCCTCTATCTACCAGCTTCCTTCTTCTCTTTAGCAAAACCCTACTACTGAAGGAATGTCAGATAGAGAAATCCTCCTGGAGGTAAACAGGCCCCAAACAATAAACACAATTTATATGGGCATTTTGGACACTTCTTGAAGCCAGATTTCTGTTTCTCCCTATGGTCAGACATTGTTATAGCTACAGAAAACAGTAAATGATGAAACACGCTGTGCTAGTTGTCAGATCCCTGAACAACATTCAATGTAAACCAAGAATATACAGTAACACTAACACAGAAAACATGGTTACTGAAACTAACCACACTGCACACTCTAAATATACTAACAGTCCAAAGTTGCCAGATCCCTGTATAACTGTAAGGATATATGCAATAATATAAATGTATATAACTAACAAACTAAACACACTCCTATCTAAACACACTGTATATATTGAAAAAACGGATAGGGGTTAACCAAGGAACAGCCGAAGGCCTAAGAGCAACCACTCTGTAAAAAAACAAAATGACTCTAATCAAGTTTAATAAAGAATTCAAGAGGCTAACTTGCCCAAAAGCAGTATAACTAGAATATACTTTAGATATCTAAAGAATTATAAGCAGAAATTTGCCAAAAAACAAAGAATGTAAATCAACTGGCCCGAGTTCTCCAACGACCTTGCGATCAGTTGCAGGTGCAAACTAGATCTGAGGTAGGACATAGAGCATCATGGGATAAGGGCCTGGCCTGGAGCTACTCTGAGATCTTTAGCTAGTAAAGCGGCCAACTTGGAGCCGATGGCTCGGCTCCGAACCCATGTGTAAGAATAAACGTCGAGATTGAACAACTTCACATTATTAGATTCACTTGGACTGTTACCAAAAGTTGTCAGTTGTTAAAGTCAATTGTTTTTTGTTTGTATTGTGGCTAGGCTTATACCTGCCTATGAAATGTAATCTGAGAGCTCAATCATGTCGCTTCATACAATCCAGGGAATTATGGTTCGGGTCATTCACACCCACAAGGACTATGACAGAGTCATAGTAGTATTTGTGGCTTAGTGACTTGAGTGCTTTTGTGATCTGACAGATCCTGGCACCTGATAGGTAGCTAACAATAACATCTGTGTGTCTCACTATGCAGTCTCCTATGACCAGTATGTTATTTTTTGTGGTGTTTCACCTTAAGACTTGTTTGTTCAGACACTAGTGTGCGTGTGTATCATTTTATTTTATGGTTGTTGTTTGCTTTGTTGTGTGTGTATATGTTGTTTCTAAAGGCAGTGTTTGAGAGGCCTCTGGGTTTTTGGTAAGTTACTAGTGAGCACCTCTGCATATGTGGGTTTAGGTGTCAAATTCTTATATTCTGTTGTGTCTGAGAATACATTTTAGAATCTACACACGGCTTATCAAGTTGTATGTTTTCACTCCTTCTACATCTTCTAAGGATAGAATGGTTTCCTATTACACTCAATATTTATATATAAATTTTCTTCAAACTTTTCTTCATTTTGGCTCACACTATGATTCATTTGTTTGTCTAGCTTGTTTCATTTCATTTTTCATTTCAGTTTTCAAAGTTGCAGTTCAACATTTTTTCCATTTCTTACATTTTTGTCTCTTACCTTATCTATGCTATCTCATTCTTATGGAAAATATATCCTCCTAACACTGTGTGCTAGAAACTGATGTTAAACTTTTTTTGGATTTTGTGTATTCAAACAACTTCTCTTTCAAAACCTTCTACATTCTTCAGCAGTTTTTCCACTGAACACATCACTCCAATTTGTTTTACATAGCGACTGTTTTGCTTCCATATAATCTGTTGTTAATTTTCTGTGCTTTGGTTTAGATTTCAGTTTATCAGAATTATCTAGCAACAAATTAAACTTTATAACCCCGTGATCACTGCACATCATCTCTGATAGAACTTGACATGAAGTGACACTAATTTCTTTAGGAACAGAAACAATGTCTCGTATGTTCCGTTCCCTGGTAGTTTTTATACAATTTGAAGCAACTGTTGTTCTTGAACATACGTTATGAATAACTTCCTTACTAATGTTGTTGAATCTATGTTATTTCAGCATGTTTTGGTAAAATTAAGATCACAGCCAATATTTTTCTTTCCTCTTGTGTTTCATACAAGTTATGTATTACTTCCTCTAGGTCATCACCACTTACTAATAGTAAACTGGTTTCAGTCTGCAGATGGTTGTAAATCAGTTATGAGTGTCTGATATACTCCATATCTAAGCATATACATTGCTAAACTGAGTGTGCAACATGGTAATGAAATAAAACTTAATTAAAGCAAGTAAGCTTGCATTTTGGATGTAAGAATCAAAATTTCAGATATTGTGCGCACTGCCATGGGCTTAAAAAGCCTGAAAATTATACAGTTTTAGAATCTTTGGTCAGTACTAAATCCATCGTTCATTACCTTTTGCCTATACTGAAAAAAAAAAAGATTTAACTTCACCATATTTACTACTTCCCATACAATTAGGATAAAGAACCAAAATCAATCTGTATTCCATAATATATGAGCTTCGTGTGTATACTGGTAGAATTTAGTTGCATGTTCTCTTTCTCCTCAGCAGTTTTATAACAGTTAAAAGAAAATTCAATATTTCAATGTCATACAAAATGTGGCTGTAAAAGGCGAGATTACAGAATCATTCCCTGTTCTCCATGGATTATTAAGAGGCGATGCATATAAGATGTACAGATCAACACATGATGATTAATGTTGCTAACTAATGGTTTTATGGGTTTCTACAGGAGACAGACTGCATGAAATACTAATTTCTGTTTTAGAATAGATATCATTAACCCTGGGTACAGAGGTAATTTTATGCAACAGACACTTCCTAGAATATGAACAGCTTGTCTCATTACATAAGGTCATCTCATCCTTTACCTTGCTCAAGAAACATCTTGAATGATGGGCGGTAGCAATGTAACAAGTTTAATCTAGTGCACAGACTCCATGCTGAATTTAGACACTCTCTTATATATCCACACCTGCACGCCCACACACAAACTACACTGAAATATATCTACATCTATACCCGTATCTATATTTGTATCCATCTAGCTATTATATAGGTGTATAGGTTTCATTTTAAATTGTTTTCAGTCCACATCCTGATTCATATTCATTAGCCATTTATGAAAACAATTACACATAATGAATATGAAAAATGTATACAATTTAATAACCCTAGCAATTATCTGAAAAAAAAATTTAAACTTTTTTTTTTTATTATTTATGTGACTTACTGTATCATGTCATGGGAAAAAATGTAAGGTATTTCATGATGTGTTTTACATTAATTACTTAGAAGTCTAAAGCTAAAAGGTTCCTTCCAAGCCATGAACTTAATTTCTTGAGCAAAAGAAAGAGCCTCGTGAGATGCATGCCAAATTAAGATAAAAAAAGAGAAAATTTGTGGATTAATACTGGAATAGGTCTGTTTCATGTCTTTTACTCTTCTATAAATGCCAGAACTCTTCACTTCATGTCCAGTTGAATGAAAAATTGCAAACATTGAGGCCGGCAATTCTAGTAAAGTAAGTGAATGCTTAATGTGATGATGCAGTGGGTATAATGCAGTATTATTATTCTGTCATGTAAACTAGCTGTTACTTACCCATCTCATAAGGCTGTAATTTAAATTAAAAAATGCATTACTTTACAAAGTGCATTGAGGCATTAAAGCACAGAGGCAAATCTTGTTCTTTATGATTATTATTATCACTGAATGCTTTTTATCTACTTGTTTGCTTGTTACCTAGGTAAGCAGACAGGTCAGTGTACTCTTTTCACTCACATCCTGTGCTAAAAAGCAATACAAATTATATTCCTTTCAAGTCATAATCTGCAACCATTGTACTATTGTGTTTTTTACAATAGAAAATATATGGTTAGTAGAATGTGTGCTGTATATTGCTAATGTCGTAAGAAGTGCACAGTTTTATTAGTAAATCTAATTACTTAATTATGTTGTTGTTTACTTAATTAATAAATATGATATTCTGGTAAGGTTGGCACCAGGTCTATGGTATTAGCTCTGGATACACTAAGATGTTTTGGGAAGAAAAAAAACAAAACAAAAAAACACTGCATACAAGTCAAAAATTTGTAATGAGAAAATAATTTTTTATCAGTTGCCTTACAATCAGAACAAAATGCATGGTTTGCCTCTGTGGTGTGGAGGCATGGAGACTATACTATGACCCAAGGGAATCAGGTATAATTGACAAATTTAGTCCCTGGGAAGTCAGAGAAGGGATACAATGAAGGTGCATCTTTGCCAGATCACCTATCCCAATAGGGTGAGGCAGGTCTTACAGCCAGACTAGCAGACATTTGTGAAAACCAATGACATGTGTCTAGCAGTAAATACTTATGTAATACACACTGTGAATTGGGCAGGATAGTGAGAAGGGCATTAAAAAAAGTCTTCCACAGCTGTGAGGATGGTGCCATTCTGAAATGCTCTTATCTCTTCTCAGCACACTTCTCCCAGTTGCTTGCACTAAGCATTCCCATACTTGTGGCAGGTGGGAGCCATTGAGGAACAGCTCTTGGATGCAGCTAATATCAGGCAACTATGGTGGGAATCAATGAATGAATCAATCAATCAATAAAGAGATAAGTCACTCACTGTGGGGGAAAAAGCTAATCATAACTTTGAAGTATTTCAGTTTGACAGTGGTTCCTTCTCTGCTGATTGCCATGTTTCATTCAGAGTTCAGTCTCCTTATAGCAGCATAACATACATCTGAGCTTCTACACTTAGCTCTAAATTATTGTATACTTTCCAAAGAAAGCTGAAATGGTACAGTTCTCATAAGTTAGCAGGGCGCAATACATTATTTCTGAAGAATCCATGTTTTCGCAGTTTTGATTTCAAAAATGTATACGCAGTCTTGTTTTCCATAAGTTTAGGTGCTTAGTTCTTTGGTAAGCTGACTTACCATGACATTATTATAATCTACAATCATTGTCTAATGTTTACCAGACAGGATCAAGTTTTTAGTACCTAGTTTCTAGTTGCCTTTTGAACCAGGGCAAGAGCAAGTCTTTCATTGTTTCAGTTCTCTTTGCACTTTATATACCATTCATTCTCAAGATTTTTCCCCACCCACTACACACCTCCCTCTACAGCTGTGAATGCTGGGTCTGACCAATGGTGAAGCCAGGGTAGGGGAATTGGAAAGATACTGGTACTGACATGAGTCACGCCAACCCTGTTGACAACAATGTATGAAAATGGCTGCAGAGCCAAAACAGCAGCAGATAAACTACAGATTTGTACATTAGTGCAGGCTGAGCCTTTCTAAGAAAGAGTAGTTTGTGATGAGTGTGAGAACCTGATGAAGGAGGAATTAACATACAGTAAATATGGCCCACTTGATAGTCAAACATTCCCATTTAATAAGATTTCAAGATTTGAGAAAAAAGTGTCTATTATCGAATATTTTTCGTAAGAGCACCTTTTCTAACAGTTATTTACATTTTGAAGGCCACCATCCCCATTGTCAGAAGAAATCAGTGGTAAAAGGCCAGCTGGTTAGACTTGCCAGAATGATTTCTGAAGATGGGGTCTTTGATGACGAATGTCGGATTCTTTTGGAAAAGTTTATTAAGCGGGGGTATCCCATGAAATTTCTAAAAATGATATTTGATGAAGTGGCGAGTAAGAGAAAAAGTGGAGTTTATCTCCCTTTATTACATCACAATAATAGGGAAGTTCAAGATAGTGGTACTGGGAACTTGGGTTTGGACTCTGATGTAACTTTAGGTGAAATTATGGTGTCTAATGGAAACAATTACAACAGGTCCTTTATATGTACCTATTCTTTGGATAGTCATGTAATTGTCCAAACATTCAAAAATAACTGGCTATTGACATCTGCGAACTCCCAGTTGGGTAGGATATTGGGTGATAAACCAACAGTGATTTATAGGAAAGATTTTAGTTTTAAACAGCTATTAGAGAAAAAACAAAGTAGGCATAGTATTTATACTTCATTTGGCACCCAAGGTATGTCCAAGTGTGGATGTTGCAAAATCTGTTCCCATATATTAGTAGAGTGCCAGTTTTTTCTTAATGGATATAAGGTTCTCATTAAGGAGAAATACAATTGTAATACCAAATGGGCTATTTATGTTGACAGTTGCTTGGACTGTTCTGCCTATTATATAGGTAAAACTATTAGACGGGTGAGAGAAAGAATATATGAACACGAAAGAGATATTAAAAATAAAAAGGACACAAATGCACTGTTTAGACATGTTCAAAAAAACCTTGGACACAAATTTGGGTATTTTGTCATAGAACAGCTTAAGAGGGATGATAGGGGTAGAATTGTAGAAGAACATTTATTAGTGAGGGAATTGAAATGGCAGCTCAGGCTCAATTCCCTAGTGGAGCCTGGGCTAAATGACACTTGCTCCATTTCACCTACTTTATTTTTAAAAAGTTTAGAATGTTAATGTGTTTATTTAACATTTAGCATTTCTGAATTAATATTAAATTTCATATGTCTGAATGAACTGTTTTTAGATAGTTTTTGAAAAGAATTTGTAGTTAATGAGTGGTTTATCTGACATGTGATTGTTTTAATTATTATTTAAACTGATTGACTGGGCTGGTTCATTGTTCTGATGATGTCCTGATGGATGAAAGCGCTAAACTTTACAACGTTTCTGTTGCTGGTGGTTTAATAAAGCAGTTTAACTGGTTTTTCGGCTTCTTGCTTGGTTACAAGTTTGTGAGGTGAGAAGTTTGTTTTCAAGATTTCAAGATAGAAATTGCCCTTCAACATACCTCTAAACTGTCCAGATTTTTGCAATACCCAGATTTGTACTTCATATTTTTGGTCTGTTTCTCATAAAATTTGTGGTTTTCTGGCAAAATGAAGGCACTAAATCAAGACATATATTTGAGTTTCAAACTTCATGTACTTCAGAAAATGTATGCAAATATAAATCATGTTATTCTTGCAATTTTCTTAACTGTTAAGAAAAATAATTAAAATCTGTCCCCATTTTTGGGCCTCTGTCCCTCCATTATTCTAGGCATTGTTCAGACTTCTGCCCAAAAGGGTTTAGAGGTATGGGCCTCAGTCTTCTCTGTCCATCACACTAAGTTAGGGTATCAGGCCCCAATCAACTCATTGAGGGGAGGAGCCACTGTAGGAAATAGATTTGGAACCACTACTGGCAATCGTCATGATCCAAACAAACTCTTACAAGGCCACTACCTAAGGTAAATTAGGTACCATGATTCTTCCAAATCAACTGCAGTCCTGGCTGGATTAGCTATTAGCTGAGCCACCTTAGGGGAGCTAACTACTGCCTGTACTTTCAAAAGATGGGTAAGTCACATATTCCAACGTTAATTGCAGATGTCCACATCATCTAGTTACACATTGGAATTTATATATCAATCAATTAAATATTCTAGGAACTCCATGTAACCCCAAAGGGGAGGGCTGTTTATAATTTATCTTATGTATAAAACAACTTCTACTTAATCATGCCTTGAAGATGTACCTGCTAAGTTCCTTTCATTTGGTCAAAAGTCAAGGCGGTACCTGGCATGATCCAGCCTCTCAGTTCTAAAACCTGACCCATAAGCTTGTTTTTCTGTTTTACATAGCTCAGTTGCATTATCATGGTTTATTATATAAATGATAACAGAGTAAAATACATATGCTTCTTTTATGGTAAATGTCTTCTGTTGCTTTTTTTTTTTTGCTGTGCACAGTGTGTCTCTCTTTACTTTTTAATTATGAGTTACAGTCTGATCAAACTACCTCCCTATCCCACCAAGATTTTATAATTATACCTATTCTTTCTATTACTACATAAAACTCTTGCTGCTTGAGCAGAAATTTATTTCTGACAGCTGGTATAAATACTTCTCCATGCTGAACCCCTGACCTTGTACCATGATTCTGAATGTAGGCCTTATGTTTCTGAGCTTTAGTAATGCTTGCATTTACCAGTGGTAGTACAGCTTTTATTTTTTCCTACACCTTGATCATATACTCTGCTAAAGTATGATGAAGAGTCTTTTCTTCCTCTGTGTATGTTTTGGTATATCCATTAGGCTCATGGGTCTATGCCCATATAATAATTCAAAATGGCGGAATCTATATGGAAGAATGAGATACCTCCTGAATGATAAACAGGACATAAGAAAATAAATTATCCCAGTCATTCCTTTCTTACTTTTCATCATTTCAAAATAACTGGTCCCCTCTAAAATATCTCCCACTTAATGAAGCAGTAGCATACTTCAACTCCACTTTCCTATCTATCCTAGATAACCATGCCCCAAGTCAAACCATTAGAACCAAGGCTAAACCTGCTCCCTGGCTAACCTACAACACTAGGCAAAAAATCAATCAAAGAAATAAATCTTGGGCGAAATGGCGTTCCACCAAGAACCCAACTGACCACCAAAACTTCAGACAACTTAGAAACAGTACAAAAAAAGCCATCCTGACAGATAAAAAAAAAAATACTACCTCCAATTTCAACAAACCTCCAAAAAGGAACCTAAAAAGTTCTCGGCCAGTATGAACAATCTCCTATCCCCAGGCCAACCTATCACACCCAACCCTCAAGACTCTAACCCAGACAACCCCACACAAATAGCTAATGACTTCAATTCATTCTTCACTAATAATATCCAAACCCTTGCTAGTCACCTAACTCCTGACACCTCTAAGCTACTCTTACCTGCTATAAATGTATCTCCATCCTTTCATTTTCAACCTGTATCAACCTCCTTCATCTTATCACTGCTCAAAAAGCTAAGACCAGCCACCCCCTCTGCTGACAAACTCCCAGCTGAATTCCTACAAATAGGAGCCAAGGCTATTTCCTACCCCATCTCTATACTGATAAATCAATCCATTAATGAAGGAATTTTCCCCTCTTATCTGGAAGATATCTCACATCATCCCTCTTCACAAAGGAGGTAAATCTAATGACCTTTCTAACTTTCGTCCTATAGCTCTTCTATCACCTATAGCTAAAATCATGGAAAAATTTATCCACAAGCAGCTTCTTAACCACCTTCTACATCATAACCTACTTGCCAACTGTCAGCACGGCTTCAGACCCTTCCACAGCACTACCACTGCACTACTCTCCTTCACCAACACAATCAACTATAACCGCAACAATAACTACCTATCATCTGCAGTCTTCATTGACTTATCTAAAGCATTTGACATGGTTAATCATAAACTTCTTCTACACATACTAAAATCTCTCTCACTTGATCCTCCATCCATAACCTGGTTCACATCTTACCTAGAAAACCGCCAGCAAGCAGTTCTCTGGAAAAATACATTATCTAATCTCCATCCTATATCTCTGGGTGTACCTCAAGGCTCCATCTTAGGCCCCCTTCTATTTTCTATCTTCATCAATGACCTACAATCTGCTATCCTACAATCTACCTGCATACAATATGCAGATGATTCTACCATAGTCTGTTCTGCCAACTCACTAAATGAACTTCAGTCACTCACCCAAAAAGCTTTTACCACTGTTGAACAATGGTTCTGCGACCGTTGCCTACTCCTTAACGCCAAGAAAACCAAACTGCTACTGTTCTCACCTTCACGCAAAACTGCCCCACTCAATTTAACTCTTACTTCCACTGACAACACACTTATCTCTCCAAACTCAACAGCTAAACTATTAGGAATAACTATTGACAATAATCTCAGCTTTGACCCCCATATCAACAACACTATCAAATCTGTTAATAAAAAAATCGGATCCCTTTACAGAATAAAACCCTTCCTGACACCTGAAGCTAGGACCACCTTAGCCAGATCTCACCTTATCTCTACTCTCCTATACGCTTCCCCCATCTTCACTAATCTCTCCAAAAACAACCTCAAGAAACTTGCAACATCTTATCATAACATTGCTAGATTTGCCACAGGATCCCCATTTAGAACTCATCATTATCTGAAATTAAAACATCTAGGTTGGCTTGAATTTCCCAACCTACTCAGTCTTCATCAATTATTAATAGCACACAAGATCTTATACCAACCAACTAAAATTCCTATACTCTCTAACCTCATTTCACCATATAACAACCTGAAACATCTACGCTCTTCCAACAAACTACTGATTAATATAACCAAACCCTCTAACTCTGCAGGTGACAGTCTCTTTTCCAACTCCGTTGGAAAAATATGGAACAATCTACCCTCTGATATCACATCTCTATCATCCCTCCCTCTTTTTAAAAGACATTTGAAAGTTCATCTCAACAAACACTGGCTTTGCTCCTGCACCTACCCAGCTTAATCCTTCCACTTCCTCTCTATTCATTATGACCTCCTTAATCCTTACCATCTCTACTCCCTTAGCCTTGTAAAGTCTACCTCATATATCAACTTTATATAAATATGTTATCCCTCACATACTGTAGAACAAAAAAAATATGTTAACATATTCTGTTCATTATATTTGTTGAGTTGTACTCTAACCTTATTTTATTACTATGTGTATTCACTAGCTCTTTTTCTATATGTTTCTATTGTTGTATTGTATTGCCTGACTATGTTTAAACTTTTATAATCATTGGAACTTTTCTCCCCGGGCCTCTACTGAAAATGGACATACATCCAGCTAGACTAGCCCAGTCAACAAATGTTAAATAAATAAATACTTATCTTATAGCACACTATTAGTGTTTTTATGAATTGTGCCCATTTTTTTAGTGGCATGCAGAGGATATTTGTTTAACTTGAAGCATCAAACATAAAATCTGTCATCACATGAAATACTAAAGGGATACCCACAACTACCAGAACCATATTGGGTATCCTATCCCCTGCTACAAAGTAATGCTAACTCTTTAAATGGCCTTAGCAATTTTATTCACAAAGAAATGGATTCTGGTTATCAACAGGTCCAAATGTGTGTAGCTGATAGATATACTGGTACCCCTACTTGAATACACAAATGAATTATAGGTATGCTCTCCAATAGCATTTCTATTAAAGGCATAGATACTAGTGGGGTTCTACAAACTTTTTGTGCAGAACTCAGCTGACATTCTGGGTATATCAAATACAACTGTAGCATTGCTGCAGAGAACCAATGGCCAAAAAATTATGACTTGTAGTTTCCCTTTATGTATTCATCCCAAGGAAAATCACAGAATATATTGTAATATGCTAATTTTAATAGCAGATTCAAATATAGCTGTGATGCTAACACCTGTTTATTAATATTTCCCTTATTTTAGATATATTAGAAATTAAACTACTGTTTATCTTTAAATATGGGAAGCATGATGCACTCTCTGGATCCATGTACATTCTTTTGAACTTCCAGCTATATAAGCTGTTGTTACTGAGATGTCCTAGAATTGGGCCACTTCATTCATTCAGAGAGGTGTCACTTTTATAACCTCCTCATCAATGCATGCATCCACCTGTCCAGGTAACTTTCATCCAGCACCCATGGCTATTATTTAGCCTGTTTGGGGATCTCCATTTTTAAGTGCAAGAAGGAAAACATTTCATTAGCCCATTCTTAATTTTCTGTTTGCTCAACTAACTCAGGAAGTCCTCTCACCACATGCTGTTAAAATAAGGAACATTTTCTTCCATTTATTACCTTATGTACTAATCAGGTCACAATTCCTTAATGAGGTATCATCTCCCATCTACCATATTAAACATAAGTTGGTCATAAAATAATGTTTCATATCTCCCTGCACATGCAGTATTGGAAATGATAACAGAGACAAGGCTCACCATACTTTCAGATTAAATGACAGTTTTAACTACTTCATTTACTTGCATTTTCTGAACTATTACAGTTATATATGATTCACAGCTTCCTGTCATAATTTTACAGACTGAAATTGTGAATCCTCAAATTTTGAAAAAGGGCATAAAACACTTTTTTGCACTGCTACATCCCCACTTTCTAGATATACTATATGTGAGATTGCAAGAGGAAGTTCCTATTCCTTTTTTCATAATTTCAGGATTTAGTTTTTCCTATTCCTTTTTTCATAATTTCAGGATTTCTTTTTTTTTATCCTTGACATCATTAGAAATACTCGTGATGTACATTAGTCAGTATAACATTGTAGTCAAAAGATTTACATCAACCTCTATGACAATATTAAAATAACAGATTTGGGCTGTGTAATGAACATGCTTATCAACTTTACACTGCAGCCCACGGATTTCTCTTACAGGGGGGAGATTTAACATAAATATCCATCTTTATTACATATATAATGTCTGAGAAAAATACCTTGCCTTTACCCTTCCTTAATGAACAAGGAGCTCTTCTTGTAGATGAACGTTGCCATTTCTAGTTTAACTTTATTTTTGATCATCTTACCCCATAAAAATAATTTTAAAAAACAGCAGTCTTAACAGTTCATGAGAGGTAACTGTTCTAGGCAAATTATTCTGAGCAACTTGGCTGCACAAACGTAAAACATTTTTCCATTGGGGGGTATCAGTTCCTCCAAAGTTGTAAGAAAAGTCTGACACACCCATTTTCACATCTCACTGGGTAACGATTGTAGAAAATCTTCCATTACCAAGAGCTATACTATTTTACCTTTATGGCCAGGTGGAAAATATTTGTAGCTGGAACCTTGTACTCTTCCTTGCTGAAAATGTCCATCCAGGGAAATGCTGGTACCTCTTTATTGTGCTGACTCCAGGTAAAGCCCTGTTTTGGTTGTCATCTTCAAGTCAACGTACTGGGTCTACTTTACGAGGTTCTTCAATAGCTGATGAGGCCATCAGACTGGCCCACTCATTTACTGGCCACTACTCCCTTTCAGTTACTTGTGAAAAGGATAATATAAATTCTTAGACACCATTAGTTGCATTACTGCAAAAAGAGTCTGGCCCATCATCTTCTGACCTAGAGTCACAGGTAAAGAATACAAGCAGTAACCTATGAGTCAGAATTTTAGTCCATCCTTGCTAGGACTTTCTCATTTTCAGCAGGATAGTTTTGTTCTACTGCAAGTTATATGCCACTGCCTTAAAGCCTTGTAATAGCTGTTATTTTAACCACATTGCTGCATCCTGCAAAAGTTTTAGTGCAGCAGCCAGTCCAGTTGTGCACAAGCAAGTTGTCCATCTGTGCCACCAGCAGCCTGAATTGTGTGATGGACTCAAGCCATTCTACTGCTCTTTCTAGTTCTCAACTTTATGTCCTTAATCCTCCAGTCTTATTAATGTTGCTAAAAAGCTGACTTCCTGATGTGTCAAGGGACATTTTTGGCCAAGGAATGTGTTCAGAATTTACAGAAGGGAGCTACATGGATACCTGAGGAGGAGGAGGAGCAGGGATAAATTACAGAGGCAGCTGTGTGTTGTGGGGGTGCAAAGGGGTTAAAAATAGTCCTAGTACATTGTTAATTGCTTCAGACTTTTAGTCCTAATAAGTAAATCCAAGTTTCTAACTGGCTAAATCAACCTTCAACTGAGCTTTCAGCAACCTATTTACCTACCTACCTACCTACCAAATGACTGACTGCTCACCTCCCTGCACAGTTTTTACTGCTTTACCTAATGTTGCCTTCTGCTGTTGTCTTTATACCAACCACCTCCCTTGCATTGATTAATCCATCAAAGATTGAAACAATACTAATTTCATGAAATGTAATCATACTCTGACTTAGGAATGGGGTCCATTTCAGTCATGGTAAGGGAAACCCAAAAGACTTGGAGAAATTGAAGAAGGAAGTTAGTTCTTACTAAATGGTCTTTTATACATAAAATTAGTGGATCTAATCTCTTTGCATCTATTAGTTTATTTGAATTACTGCTTTAGTAATGAAAATGGCAAAGTAGTATATAAAAATGCAGACTGTAACACTGATTGGAAAAGGGCTGACAGAGTCTGCATGACTGGACAAGGTGCTTAACACTTTTAATAATGCGAGCAGTCATACTTCTTTACCAGTTTCAGCACTATTTTGTTTTGTTTGCTCCCCACTCCCTGCTAATTGTATGTATATAGATGGATGGATGTATATAGGCATAAGTCAAAACATAAAAGGTAGAGAGGTTTTTGTAGGTGTAAAAAGAAAGAATGCAGAAATGAGTGAATGTTCATTTGAATGAATCACATATGCAGGAATCTGTAGTTAATTAATGTCTGAATGAAAAAGTGGTGGTTGTGAAGATGTGTCTGACTGTTAAAACAGTTGTAAATATGCAAGTGTTCACAGATTAGGTTTAGTGTTAGGGTTAGGTAAAGGGACAATGTCAGTGTTGTGCATGTTTTATGATGTTTGTATTATGTGCCCTTTTGTCTTGTGTAGTAGTAATGTTAGGGAAAGGGTTTTTAGTAATGTAATGAGTAGTTTTAGGGTTGGGGGCAGGGGGTTGCAGATAAAATGCATTCTGTAGACTAATATACCAAACTGCATCTGATTGTTACTGTGGCAATGCTACTTCTAAGTGGTTATGTCACTTCCCATGAAAGAGGAAGGATAACCTTGGACTACAGAGACTGTCTGCATTTTTCAAACAGGGTCACTAGTTTAGAGAGTAGCTAGAATGGAAGCCGAAATCTGATGCATTGTCTTCAAATCCTGCTCCCCCAAGACAAACGCATTTGCATAACATTTGTCAACTGCAGTTTGTCTTTATGAACTGAACTTTATTTGCTACATACTATGCAAATAAGAGCACCCATTACCCGAGTATGAACATAATGTAGAGGGAAACAATGTATATAGCATATCTGGATACACAATTCATAGTTTAAGATTGTAAATCAGTTTTAATGTACTGGCTGCAAAAGAAACAGCTGTGTGCACTTTCAACCAACACATAGCATGTATCCTTCACCTTTAACAGACTTTGACTTATTCAGAGTTAGTATGCCAGGAAAAATTACTAGGATAGGAGATTATTACTGAGTAAGAGAGGAACTAACAAAGGTGCAAAATAGAGGTTATCTTGTCTGCTTACTGAGGAACAGTGAAGTAAAAATCCACCAGATCTTAACAAGTAATCAGTTTAAAAGATTAAAACATGAAGAAGCAGGAGAAGAGAAGAATATTTGTAGGAGGCATGCACATGTAGCAAATTTTCAGACAGATTTAAGGAAACTGCATCAGTGCTGCTACTCTTACAGATAATGATAAATGCAATTATATTTGCTATTGCATGTCACTAAACAATGTGAAATGTTACTCAGCTCAGCATATTATTGTATAAGTGACTCAAATGAGACACACTGTATTACTATATGAATGGCTTAGTGTTTTTCTTGACTCTTTGTCTCTGTCTTCATGGCTTGAATCATGGCCGTAAAGGGTCTTCAGACCAGTCCACGTACTTGGTTAATAAATAAATAAATAGTCTAACATCTCAAATCATGTTTTCCTACTGTAAAGCACCAAACCTGTACAACTTATGGCCAAAAAATAAGTTGGTTACTACTAACCCCTTTAAATCTGGAGGGCTACGGAAATGTGGCAAAAGTAATATTTGTAGTACAAAACAGGAGGATAATTGCTGGAACATTCATGGATTGAGGAACTAACTGTGGTATTAATGCAATTGCTCTACTATATATCCTATCAAATGCAGTTCTACATAGTATATGGTCCATTGGTAAAAGTCCTTTATTCCAGACTCTGAGAAGTGTAGAAAACCCTGAAGTGTGAGAAAATAGTTTTTCTTACAGGTCTTCTTAAATATTTTCAGTTGCACTAATAGTGACCTATGTGGCAATACTTTTTTTATTTAAGCCAAAAAAAGTTGTTTGAATTTTTTTTACTTGTTCTGGGACCTTAATCTTGTAACTTCATTTGCAGTTGTGGGAGTATTGTGAATTATTGCAAGATCTGAGCGTTGTACTGCATTTCTATTTCCATGTGCAGAATTACTTGTAGAAGCTAGCTGCTTGTATTTGAACTCAGTCTGGGACCTTGTGAGATATTGTGAGAAAATTGTAAATTACTACAGAATCTTAGCTTCTTTGCATAGCCTGGTGCTTTAGACAGTAGTCTGGATTTTAATAGTAGCAGTATTATAATGTTTACAGCAGAGTATGTCGTTCTATGCTTCTAAAGCTGTATACATTCCAGTTTTGCTGCTAGAGTCTTATATTCTGTTTATCATTTGCCTACTTAAAGTTGCATTGTAGTGCCTTTCTGTTTGTTACACTATGATTCTGTTTTTCTCCCGTTTTTGCATCTGCCCCAGTCCCCAGATACATTAAGTACCGCTCTCCCTGCTGCTCCCTACTATTTGTACACTAATTACAGCTTTTCCCTGCCCTCACTATAAAGCTGAAGTTGCTGAAATTCTAACCTACCTGGGGTCACTGACCTGTAGCTCAGAGTCATAGGGCTAAGAGAATCGTGACTCTACAGGTTTTGAAGTCACAGAGCTCCACTACTGACTTTGTTTGGATCCCTCTTCTATCTAGTATCTAGTATCTGGATCCCTCTGCTATCTACTGTCTACTATAGCCAGCACAGAGCTATGCCCTCACCTCCTATGGTCTTTTATTCAAGACTCATAGCAACGTGGAAAGCCCTGAATTTTGAGAAATGAACATTTCATCAAAAAGAGAAGGAAAAAAGCTGCACTGAGCTAAATTCTTGTCACATCCATTGCTAGACTCGCTTTATAGTGAGTTGTCTATGGAACAGCTTTTTTGGGTCTATATTAGATCAGCGAACACTTAAAAAAGCGAACGCTGATTGATTGACCTTATGTAAGTGAAAGCTTACAATCTCGAACTGTCAGATCAGCGATTTTTTTCCTAGGGAAAAAAATCGCTGATCCAAAACACATACACACAACACAAGCACACCAAACAAACAGAAATCCACACACATACACCTAAAATCTGACACCTAACCCTACACTAAACTATGCACACACCGCTAACTATCCACTTACGTTAATCCAAACCCTAACCCTAAGGTCCATCACTATCGCACACTCTCCTCATCCGCTCCCTAACCCTAACTCACCTAAACCCAGTCTAACCCTCACGTCCACACAATCACACACATACCTAACCCGAGCCCTAACCCTAACTCACCTAACCCACCCTAACACTCACATCCACACAATCGCACACTTACCTGAATCCGACCCGTAACTTTCTACCAGAGCACTGAAAATACCGAAGCAACAGAAACGGACAACCGAATACTTTCCCTCGGAAAAAATTTGAGTTTCTGTTGCTTCAATATTTTTAACTTTCGCTAAAATAAGGTCGATCAACCAGCGCTCGCTTGTTTAAGTGTTCGCTGATCTGTTGCTTCGATATTTTTAACTTTCGCTAAAATAAGGTCGATCAATCAGCATTCACTTGTTTAAGCGTTCGCTGATCTAATATAGACCCGCTTTTTTCAGCGATAACAGACCTGCAAATCTATACAACCTTAGAAATTCTGGTCTGAGACTGTAATAACCTATACTAAGAGCAAATAAACGTATCTTAAGTTGTACTACATCCTTGATAAAATAACTAGGCATTCCTCATGCCTTAGTAGTAGGTCCACTCAAATAGTCTCTCCCATCAGTAAATTCCAGACCTCCCACAGATCATCCATTCCCACCGCACCACCACCATACATCCCTCTCTTCCATTTGAAATGCATATATCCCAAGGAAGCCTCTTCTACTTGAAAATATTCCCACTGACACTCCTCCTGAATCTGACAATATAAGCGCCCCGTCATTCATCACTGCAAACAGCATCTATGTTTTTGTCTCACCCACATACATAATCTACATCTCAACCAAAACATCATGCACAGATTTGGAAAACTGCTCTAATTAAACTCACCCCAAAGCAAACCAACCCAAAAGATACATTTCACTTCCATCCGATATCCATGCTCCCATCTCTGGAAAAACTTTTAGAAAAGAGGGTCTACACCCAATTCTCTCTTTGTGCAAAGCAGTTTGGCTCCACAAAAGTGGTGATAAGTTGTCCTAGTGACATCCAGGTAACCCCAGATACTGGAATCAAATTAGATTATATCAAAAAAAAAACTGTGCAAACTGGATCCAAACAAAGCACATGAAGGCAATGGAATTACTAACAATGGCCTGAGAGCACTTCAACAAGGACTTACACTACCATTATATCTATTATTCACTTGGTCATATAAATATGGGGAGATTCCTCAAGATTGGAGACGTGCTTATTAAACCTGTCTTTAAGGGAAAAGGGAGTAGGACAAATCTGGAATCATACAGACCCTTAAGTCTACTTTCATGTTGTGGAAAATTAATGGCAAAGGTAATATTGGATAAGCTATTGTCAGAACTGGATAGGTTGGGACTTGAAATCATATGCCAGCATGCATATGTTGAAAATAGATCTATTACCACCAGTAACATGATGTTCTATAACAATATAGTAACAGCTATGAATGAAATATTGTGCTGTGATGTGATTTATATAAACTTAACTTCAGCATTTGACAGGGTCATACTCAAAACACTGATTAATAAATTAGTACAACTAGGTATTGATGTACTCTTGATAAGATGGATAGCTGCATGGCTTACAAATAGGACATGGCAAGTATAATACAGCAACTGGACAGGTGAAATCCTTGGTTATAGTCAGGGTGTCCCACTGGGCTCAGTCATAGGCCCTTACTTGTTTAGATTGTATCTTTCAGATCTAACTTTTTCATCTGAGGTGTTCTACAGTATATACACAGACAACCTGAAATTAGGTAAACTGATTACAAGTGTTACAGATAAGGCATGTCTGCAAAAGAACTTTACTAAACTGACCATTTGGGCACAGGAGAATAATATGCTGATAAACACATCAAAAACTAAGCATATGAGATTTGAGACACATAAACTGAAAGGTGAATATTTAATACAGCACACAGTGATTGAAACTATAGACTCATTTAAGGACCTTGGTATATGTGTAGATTCAGCTATGAGTTTTTCTAATCATATCAACCAATTGGTTAATGATAGTTATAGAACTATAGGTTGTATAAAAAGATTTACAAAGTCTAGGAAATTAAAAATAATGAAGTCATTGTTTGTTAGTTACATTAGACCCAAACTTGAGTATGGAATAACAATATGGAAATCCTAGAAGAAGACAAGCATGAGTAAACTGGAAAGAGTACAGCAGAAATATACCAAGGGCATTCATGGATGTGAAAAGTTATTATGAAAGACTAAGATAAGATATCGGAACTTGTACAGTGTCTCTTATAGATATCTAAGATTAGATCTTATTCAGTTATATAGGGCATTTAGGAACAACTACCTCTGGGAATGTTTGGGGTTATCAAAAAGTACTAGAGAATTATCAGACAACCTGTGTAGAAGATTCTGTAGGAATGAAAAGTGTACTAATTGGTTCTCTGACAGAGTAGCTGATGCATGGAACAGACTACCAAATTTCATTAAAGTAAGCACTACTTTAGATATTTTTAAGATCCGCCTGGACACTTATTATGGAAACAAGTATTTTGGTATATTGGCAAGCTAGAAGGGCATTTATGTCCATGCTTGAAATATTTGTATGTATGTATGTATGTATGTGTATCCAGCAGTACCACCTGCTGTCCTTCAAAGAGCATGTACTCTGTCATGGACGATGTACTATGACAACACATTGGCCCCTAACTGATGGCATCCCATAAAACACTGATAAAGGCCATATTTATAGACCAGATAAAGGCATGTGACCTCATTGACCACTATCCTCTCCAAAACAAACTGAAGTTAGCATCGGTCCAAATGCCACTCCATAGTCTAAAAACGTCCTCAAATCCAGTCTGACTAACGTGATCTCCACTAATGGCTCCTAAACCATAAAGTACTTGTCAACCTCTTCCATACCAAAATTAGAAGTTATGTACTCACCATAACATTCCATCTGAGTAGGTACTTCATTTGTCTGCAACCTGTGGGTCTCGGATCCGACCTTGGATCCGACCGGCAGCTTTCCAAGCTTCAAGATCCGAGCTCCTAGCTCCTCCCCTCTACCCACAATCCCCTGTCACCACCACACTACCTCTGATCGGTTTTGCTGTATCACCTGAAGAAAACTGTAATAAACAGGTTCAGATATTCTCAAGGATCATAAAGATCCTAGAAACCCGATACAGGTTAGGGGGATGGCAGCGGGGGATGCTTGCAGACAAATGAAGTACCTACTCAGATGGAAATTTATGGTGAGTACATAACTTCTAAATCTGAAGTAGTTACTTCATTTGTTCTGCAACCTGTGGGACAGAGTCCCCAGCTACCTAAACAAAGAAACCTGGGTGGTCTATGGGAGGATATTCCGAAGCACCGCGGAGATAAAGGACGCCCTGCTTCTAGATATCATGTCCAGCTTATAATGACCTCTTGAAAAAACTCAAACCAACTACCTTAGCGGCTGACTTACTCCTAGCCAATTACTTACAAATAGCATCTGACGCCATAGCCTACCCTGTTTCAGTCTTGATCAACCGGTCCATTTCTGAAGCTTCTATTCCCTCAATCTGGAAAATCTCCTATATCATCCCTCTCCATAAAGGTGGGTCCTCCACTGACACATCTAACTACAGACCAATAGCTATACTGTCTCCTCTAGCCAAGATCATGGAACGCTGCGTTCACAAACAACTCATTACCCATCTTTCTCATAATAACCTCCTGTCTAACACCCAGCATGGCTTTCGCCGCCATCATAGCACCACCACTGCTCTTCTCCCCTTTGTTGACTCAGTCAACCAAAACCGCAATAATAAATTTATATCCTCTGTGCTTTTTCTCGACCTATCAAAAGCCTTCGACATGGTCAATCACCAACAGTTGATTCACACACTGGAAACCTTTCATCTTAGCAAATCAACCATAAGTTGGTTTAATGACTACCTCTCTTGTAGAAAACAGGCAGTCCAGTGGCAAAACAGGCTATCAGACCTACTCCCCACTAATATCGGTGTTCCCCAAGGATCTATTCTCGGTCCCCTTCTTTTTTCCCTATTTATAAATGGTCTACACTCAATCATTCCCAAAGCCACCTGCATTCAATACGCAGATGACTCCACTCTGATCTGCTCGGACGTTTCTCTCGCCAAACTCCAAGTTGCAACCCAAAACTGCTTGTCCATAGTTGAAAAATGGTTCTCAGAACTAAAGCTTTTACTTAACCCGACCAAAACCAAATTACTTCTATTTTTTCCCACACCAACTACCTCCCAAGGAAAAGAATCGCCTAATACCAACAACCCAACCTTCCACGTGTCCTCCAACAATGGGACCATAATAGAACCTGTCTCCCACACCAAATTACTAGGGGTGACCATAGACCACAAGCTTAAATTTGATATACATGTCAGCCTGACCATTAAGTCGGTAAACAAGAAACTCGGGTCTATGTATAGAATAAAGAACTTCTTAACCCCGCACACCAAACTAACTATTGCCAGGACCCACCTCCTCTCCACACTCCTTTATGCCTCCCCGGTATTCTCCTTCCTTAACAAGAGAGAACTCAACAAACTATCTACAACCTATAACCACATAGCCAGATTCATAACAGGAATGCCCTATCGCACCCATCACTGCCAAAATCTAAGGACACTGGAATGGTTAGAACTGCCCAACATTCTCAAACTCAACCAGCTCACTGAGGCATTTAAAACAATCAACCATCCAGAAAAAAACTCCCTCACTGAACAAAATACTTACCCCCTACTCCAACCTTACATCTCTTAGGTCGTCCAAAAGCCTACAAGTTCAGACCATTAAATCTAACAACTCTGGAGGCGAAGCACTCTATGCCAATTCCATTGGCAAATCCTGGAATGCCCTCCCAAACAACCTAAGACACATGACCTCTCTTCACCAATTCAAAAAACACCTCAAAGATCTCCTAAAGTCCCAATGGCTATGCCCTTGCTCTAATCCAGACTAATAGCAAACGCTCCAGGCCCACCAAAGCCTCTACCCAACCCAAAACCTTAAGGGTTCATAATGTAGCCATGTTAGACTAATCTAAGTTAGATCATTCTAAGTCTGTACCTCTTTTAACCAATATGTATAACCTGTTATGTTTGCTTTATTTTTGAATGTAATAATAATTACTTAATCTTCTGATGTTTCTGTTTAACTACCTCTGTCTTTTTGGAGCTTTTCTCCCCGGGCCTCTACTGAAAATGGACATGTATCCAGCTAGACTAGCCCGGTCAACAAATGTAAAATAAAATAAAATAAAATAAATAAATAAAATAAATAATAAATGAAAAATAAACGTATGCGCAGAAGACCAAGTGGCTGCTGAACATATGTCGTCCAACGGCATCCTGGACCAGAAGGCTGCAGAAGTTGCGATGGACCTTGTGGAATGTGCACGGATTTTGAATGGGGTTGTTTTGCCTGATGCCTTATAAGCCTGAGAAATACATTGACAAATCCAATTAGTCAGTGTCACTTTGGATGTAGGTTTTCCCATGGATGAAGGAGCAAATGACACAAAGAGTTGATCAGCCTTACGAACAACTTTGGTCCTGTGCAGGTAAAAACGCAACTGTCTATGTACGTCTAGTGTATGCAACATGTATTCTCCCTTATTTTGAAAATTTTTGAAAAACACTGGCAGATTGAGTCTGATTGATATTTGCCACAGATGCCACTTTTGGTAAGAAAGATGGGTTAGTCCTGAGAGACACTCTGTCATTGTGGAAAATAAGATAGGGAGGTTTCATGCACAAAGCTTGGAGCTCTGAAACCCTTTTAGCAGAAGTTATGGCCACCAAGAATGCTGTTTTCCAGGACATAAAATTAAGGGGTACAGAAGCTGCAGGTTCAAAAGGAGGTTTCGTTAAGGCTTGCATAACAAAGGTTAAGTCCCAAGGGGGAGTCACGGATTTCACTGGTGGCTTGAGAAGGAAAACGCCACGCAAGAATGTCTTACACAATTTTGTAGATGCTAGAGATCCTAATCCGTCTCCCACATGAAAATGGGATATTGCTGCCAACTGTACTTTTACCGTTGATGCACTGGCCCCTTGTTAAAAAATCATGGACAAAAAATCCAAGACTGTAGGAATCGGAACAGTAAAGGGGTTGAGACCTTGGCTGTTAGCCCAGATAGAAAATCTTTCCACTTGCTATTATAGATTTTCCTGGTGGATGGTTTATGAGCCGCTACCAGAATAGTTTTCACTGGTGACGAGATACCGGGAGTCCTTGCCATTAGTGGAACTGGATCAACCAAGCCGCGAGCTTGAGGTTTACCAGGTTCAGTATTGGGCACCCCGTTGGGTGCGATATCAGATCTGGAATGGGATCCAGGATTAAAGGGGAGGAGAGACTGTGAGACCGCAGGTATGGGAACCAGATTTGATGAGGCCAGAATGGGGCTATGAGGATAATTTTGCTCCCCAACCATGCGGCTTTCTGAATGAACTTCACCATGAGCGGAAGCGGGGGGGGTAAGCATAGAGTAGACCGGGAGGCCAAGCATGAATCAGGGCGTCTCTGGGGCTCTCCTCTTCTGGGGGATGAATTGCGAAGAACTCGCTGCATTTTGTGTTTTGGGGGGTAGCAAAAAGATTGCAGCGAGGCCAACCCCACTTGTGGAAAATTTCCTTCGCAACTTTCGGATTGAGAGACCACTCGTAAGGACTGAGAATTACTCGACTCAATTTGTCCGCCAGAATGTTGGATCATCCCGGAATGTGCATTGCTATCAGAAAGCGGTTGGTGGATATTGCCCATTCCCAAACTCTCATGGCTTCTCGACAAAGAGGGTAGGATCTGGTTCCCCCTTGTTTGTTTATATACCAGACCACTGACATATTGTCCGTCTGTGTTGCAATCGTTCCTAGAGGTAGAAGGTCTTGGAGAGCCTGCAACGCTAGAAGCACCGCCCTCATCTCCAGAACATTTATGTGCAAGGCGGTCTCCGACAAGGTCCACGTACCTTGGACGTTTCTGCCCAAACAATGCCACCCCCATCCTAGGCGAGAAGCATCCGTGGTTAACGTGACCGGGGGGGTGAATCACAAAGGGTCTCCCTTGCCTGAGTTCTGGGGAGTGAAGCCACCAAAGGAGGGATTCCCTGCAAACTCTGCTCAGGGGGATAGGAGTGTTCAATGGGTGGAGTAACAGTGACCATTGAACTTGGAGTGTCCACTGTAATATACGCATCCTTAGGCGAGCATGGAGAGAGAGGCCGATAGCCGCTACTATCGAGCCTAGTGATCTCAGGACTAACTCCGCCGGTGGAGCTTTGGTGCGAAGAAGAGCCAAAACCTGGAGTGAAAGACTGGACAGCCTGTCCGAGGTCAAGAAGGCCCAAGAAGATCGGGAATCTAGCCTGGCTCCTATGAAGTCTAATGCTTGCACAGAATGAAGAAAGGATTTCGGTATGTTGACTGAGATGCCCAAGCTGTCGGCAAGAGACAGCACATAGTCTCTCGCAGTACAAAGTTGATGCCTGTTGGTTGCTGTGAGGAGCCAGTCATCTAGGTACGGAAAGACCCTTATGCCCTGAAGCCTCAGGTGGGCCACAACCACTGCCATGACTTTGGTGAACACCCTGAGAGCTGAGGTAAGTCCGAATGGAAGGACCCTGAACTGGTAATGACTGGCCCCTAGCCGGAAGCGGAGGAACCTCCTGGGCCATCTGTCCATTAGAATGTGGTAGTACGCGTCCTTGAGGTCTATAGAGCACATCCAGTCGTTCTCCTGCATTAAGGGGAGAATAGATTGTAGAGTGACCATCCGGAATTTTTCTTTGGGGGCAAACATGTTCAGGGCGGACAAGTCTAGAATGGGCCTGAGGTCCCCTGTCTTTTTTGGCACTAAAAAGAACCTTGAGTAGTAGCCCGATCCGGATTGGTCTGGGGGGACCCGCTGGATGGCTCTTTTTTCTAACAAATTTGAAATCTCTATGGTTGCCGCCTCTCTTTGATTGGGTGGGACATTGGGGAGGCGACCACCTGAGGGAGGACGAAATAGGAAGGGAATTTTGTAGCCTCTGGATATAATTCGGAGCACCCATCGATCATTTGTGATGGACTCCCACATTGACAGGTGCTTTGTTAAACGCCCCCCGACTGCCTCCAGAGCTGGACAGTCAGGTAAGCCCTCAGGGCTGCTGTGTGGGTCTCTCGGGGAAAGGCTCCCTAGACCCGAAGTTACACGGTCCCCCCTCTGCCTCTGGGCGGCGTCCACCCTGCCCTTCTCTGCCTCTGGAGGGCGCAGAGTCCGAAGCTGGATAGGATTGCTGAGACTTGCGGAACCACAGCTTCTTTTGCCCCCTCTGATTCCTTGAGAAGGAACGTTGGGGGCTCGAGAAGCGGACTCCGACGGCAGACATCGTCTTCCCGTCCTTCTCGCTTTGGACTAGTGTATCGCGTACGGTCTTGCCAAAAAGCGAAGAGCCGTCAAAGGGTGCGTTCGCGAAGGACGCCTTGAAAGGTTCCGCAAAATTACAAAGACGGAGCCAGGCGTGACGTCTCAAGACAACACCTGCCCCGTTGGCCCTTGCGGCTCCCTCCGTAGCATAAGACAGTAGCCGTATGGACGTATTTGAAATGGACTTGAGAGTGGCCATACATGTCGAGAACACGGTTTTGTCCTCGACCGACATGGACTCAGGTGGAGCTACAGTGTATTCCTTGATCAAATCCCGTTGCAGCCTGAAGACATGCGCTATATAACTCAGTGCCCTCACGGAGAAGGTTGCTGAAGCAAAGGTCCGCTTCCCTATACGGTCCAGCGCCAGGGACTCCTTGTCCGGCAGGTGGACCGTGGAGCTCTCCTGGGAGAGTTCTCTCTTAGTGGCAGCAGCCACCAACATGGCATCAACTGGAGACCCTTTGGCCCAAGCCTGCCTGTCGGAAGGGGGGCTAAGTATTTTATCCGGTCGGCGTGGGATAGGCTCCATGGTGTCGGGATCCTGTCAAGCCCTGGTAGTTAGGAGATCTACCAGGGGATCTGCCGGTGGGGACACCCAGGAGGTAGATGGGCCCGCTTCAAACACCTCCAGAAATACAGACTCATCCGAGGAAGGTTTTTGGGCAGACCACCCCCCCCCTAATACGCTTAATTTCCATGATGTCTCCAAAGGAGACATCCTCGGGGGGTGACCTTGGGGAACCTTCCCTTTCCTCTAAGTCCGTATCTGTGGTGACTGACTCGGGGGAGTCCATGTGCCTCCTTTTACACATCCGTTTACTAGGCACCTCCTCTGTGGGACTGTCAGAAGAGGGCTTGTCAATGGCCTCTTGTTCCTCCGAGGGAACCAACTGGAAGGTCTGAGAAGGCTGTCCCGATGGAAGGATGATGGAAGTTATACCCGTATGCAATAGGGGAGCGGAGGGATCCAAAGCCCCAGTCGGGGACCTGGAAGACCTCGACAGTACCCTCTCCACTACCTCGAATGCCAAGGGAGAACTACTCTCTTCCAGCCCCGAGAGCAGTCTCCTCGGCTCCGAGATAGGGATCGGGGTCGGAGCCAAAGCCATTGGATCCGAAAGGGAGGTGCTCTCCGACATAGGTGGTGCCGAAGATGCACCCGCTCCCACAGATCCGATGCCCGGCCCACGGCCCCGAGAGCTCGGATCTGAGATACTTGAGGGTATGGTCGGTGTCGAGAAGGCTTGGGCCACCGGCGCCGACAAAACCCCAGCTCCGAAAGGGCCTGGATCTGAAGACTCCAAAACCCGGATCCGGGTTGAAGAAGGAGAAATCGGGGCAAATATTGAAGCTGCACTCCCCCCCCTGTGGAGGGGGGGGGGGCAGGAGCACCCCCATCTGCATTTGGGTCTGCAAAAACCGATGCATCATCCTATCCATATCGGCGTCGGAGAGAGACCTAGTAGATCTAGAGGAGGTCGTAGAGGCGGGCCTGGAGGGCTGCCTCGACGACCTCGAGGGTGATAGGAGCTCCTCCTCCGGCTCCAGTGAGAATGAAGGAGATCGGAGCCAAGAAGGAGAAGGTCAGGACACCCTCGGAGGCGACTTAACAATTTTTGGAGGCGGAGCCGAGGGATGAGGCTCGGCTCGCCTCTTGTGTCTGTGCTTCTCCCTGTGCTTTTCCCTGGAAGGAGAAGACTGAACTTCCCTCGTACTCAAGGCAGTAGTGGGAGGTTGAGTCCCAGCCTGAGTCGAGGGAATCAGGGGTGCCGAAGCTACCTGGGCAGCCCGCACCTTGGAGGGAGAGGAGGAAGAGGTCTCCTCCGGGGGGAGCAATCCCGCCAGAATAAGCCTGTTCCTCCTGTCCCTCACAGCCCGGGGGTTGAAGGCTGTGCAAACCTGGCAGTCTGAAGACAAATAGACAACCCCCAGGCATATAATGAACTGAGTGTGGCCATCAGCTGGGGAAAGCTTATGGCCACACCCAGTGCACTTTGAAAAAATAGCTTTATGGCCTTCGGCCATTTTGCTGACACACACACTCACACACCCAAACACCTAGGGGAAGGTTTAACTGAATAAAAACGCAATCCCGTAAACAAAAAAGGGCAGAGAAACACTCTAAATATTCTTCTTTTTAACTTATTAAAGTTTTAAGAAAATCTCTTGAAAAAAAAATATTCACTTCCCTGTCTAAGCTCAGGAGCTCTTCTCAAGACGCTTGTTATTCAAGCCGCGGCAAAAACGATCTGAGGTAGTGTGGTTTTGACAGGGGATTGTGGGTAGAGGGGAGGAGCTAGGAGCTCGGATCTTGAAGCTTGGAAAGCTGCCGGTTGGATCCGAGGTTGGATCCGAGACCCACAGGTTGCAGAACAAATGAAGTAACTACTTCAGATCTATGATTTTTGGAACTCCGCAAAACATTCACCAAACACCCAACTCTCTAATTATTTTTCACTTACACAACCTTTCCATAGAAACAGCCTCCACTTTCAAATACCTAGGATTATGATTTGATCAGTCACTTAACTTCCATTTTAAGACTGACAAAGACAGCCCAAATATGCTCCTTCCTCTTGTGGGCCAAAAAGATCTCCCCCTTTTCTATCCCAACCAATCGGCAAAGGAGTTCTCTCTCTTCTCAGCTTGAATATGGACTTTCCATTTTTGCTTCTGCCTCCAAGAAAAACAATGCCACTCTTCAGAATACATCTAACAGTATCCACAGTTTCATTACAAACTCACCTCTCTGTGAGCACCACTATAGTACCCTAGAAAAAAGCCAAATGGCTACTTATAAAACAAAGACCTAAGCTAAGTTTTAGAATCCCAACAGTACAAACAACTGCTACACTAGACATTAGCTAGATCTAATAAAAAACCTCCTCATACAACCGGAGACACAGCTCAGAAGCCACACCAACTCTCATTACCACTGGAAACAAACTCCACAGCACTGCACATGCTCTGTCGCAACAGCTCTCATTACTCTTAGAACCAAACTCCACAGCACTGCACATGCTCTGTCACAACAGCTCTCATTACCCTTAGAACCAAACTCCACAGCACTGCACATGCTCTGTCACAACAGCTCTCATTACCCTTAGAACCAAACTCCACAGCACTGCACATTCTCTGTCACAACAGCTCTCATTACCCTTAGAACCAAACTCCACAGCACTGCACATGCTCTGTCACAACAGTTCTCATTACCCTTAGAACCAAACTCCACAGCACTGCACATGCATTCTCCACTCTGGCACTTACTCTTTGGCAAGCTTTCCTCATTGACCTAAAATAAATTAACACTTTAGATTCAGAATGCAACTCAAAAATCACTTCTTCATGCAGTCTAAATGTTCCTGCTTCAACATAGGACATATCACCTAACTCACTATCCCTATTCCTTTCCAAGTCTCTTCTCTTTCAGATTTTCTAAAGGTTCACCCACTTTACAGACTAATGTCTGCTTGTTCACTAGAATGTATAATGTAGGGATGTTTACATTTCTATATTTTTTTTGTTTGTGAAATGTTTTATCTTTTACCCAGGCTGTGCCTGAAATTTGTTAGTACTGATCAGTGGACTACTCTGGTAAATGAATATAAACAAATAAAGTAAATCCAACTGTAAGCTGGGAAACCTACACCACAACCACTGCAAACTCACAGAGATTCCTGGACTTTGTCAATATAAATGCCCTGGAGCAATTAGAACATCCACTAAGGGAAACAACATCTCGGATCCTGTCCTTACTAATTTTGTATCATCCCTTACGTATCTTTGTCACTTGTTAGATCTGACCATAAAGCCATATCCCTTGAAATAAAACCAAAAGCAGAGATCTCTTCCACCCAAGGAGTATGTTAGTTATGAAATTTCTAAAGGGTATGTGATGGGGGGGGGGTATGTTAGTTTGGGTATAGTTACTGTCTCTGTCTATCAGAGACATGGGAGCCAGACCAACGGTGAATTTCCAATTTCCCATCCATTAGTCAAGGTTACACTTAAAAGGGATTAGGGATGGACTCTGTTTCACATGGATGGTGAGCCTGTTCCAGCACATGGGGATCCTCTGAGATACATATCTGTCTTACCAGCATGTCCTATGTATTTCACAAACAAAATTTAAATTCTTGGATCTAGTGGTTCTCATGCTGTTCATTTTGTTTTGTATGCAAAAGGTCTATCAGAGCTGGATCCAAGGATGCCTTATATGTCACTCACAGATCTTTTCTCAGTAACCTATAGGAGACTGAGTATTAAGATAATGCTTTAAAGCGATCACATATAACAGTGTGTTTATACCTTGGATTCTTCTGGTAAGGAACATTTGTGGGAGTTCCAACTGTCGCATATGTCTGGTCAGCTACATGCAGAAGGGGGCATTATACTCAGTGAAGGGTCTGATAAGGGACAACTAAAGTGGCACTATGACTTCACTGGACCTAGATGCCATGCCCTTAGTTATAAGTTGGGTGATGTAGAATGATTTTCTCATTACCCTGACCACATGTTGGTCAAAAGCCAGATTACACCTATCCTTTGTTTTTTTTTTTTTTTTTTATTGGAAGCTCAAACCCTTTTTTTTCTTGTAGATCATATTTACTTAGGGATTCTTGGAATTTTTTGGGTAGGTTTGATCATGATCCAGTGTCTGCTATTACTGGACTTCATACCACTGATGTGGTCACCTTCTGCACTTGTACACCTCAAGACTTTGGTATGGAGTTCATCAATGAAATTCTTTTGGAGTATACCTTTTTAACTAGTAGTAGTAACATTACACTACTATCAGAGCTGACGAATTTGGTACTTGTTAATAATTTTATTTTCCTTGAAGTTGAATTTTACAAACAGATTTGTGGGGTAGCAATGGGTGTGGTCTGTGCACCCACCTTTGCAAATTTAATCATGTATTATTAGGAGACAAAATAGGTGTGCAATATCAATCCTTTTTTTTAAATATTGTGTTATGTAGCTTAGACACTTGGACAATTTTTTCATCCTTTGGAATGGTGCTGATGATACTGTTAATGACTATCACATACTTTAATAATTACTACTAATTTTTTGAGATTCACTTACACCTACAACAAGGAATTTGTTAATTATTTAGACACTACAATCTTCCTACCTCCATTTTTCGAGTTTTCATCCCCACAAGCAGAAAGTGAGTTTAGTGAAGAGCCAGTTTATTAGACTTTCTCATGATTTCTGATGACACCTTGTTTTTGCTGGAAACAAACTAAAAGAAATGTATCTGTAAAGAGGTTACCCTCTTGACATCATACAAAGGATCACACTTGAAGTGTCTGAATACAAAAGTAGTACATTTAAACCTTTGTTAGGGTGTTGTGAGTCCCCTACCATAATCACACTTTTGGTTGCTACAGTTGATACATGTCCCAGGACTTTTATATTAAAATTCCAGGGAATGTCACATAATATTGTTAACATTGTTAAGAACAACTGGAATATTTTTAAGTCTAACACAGACATAATGGACAAGTTAGGTACACAACCCTTGTTTGTATACAAAACTGGTGGTAATCTCAAGACAGCTTTTGAAAAATTGTCTAGTTTTGGTAATAGTACTAGGTCCACTAAGGTACTAGGAAATGTGGTGCATGTGCATGGTGCCCCTATATATACACGGGTAACAGTCTTACATTAGGTAATATTACATCAGCTAGAACATTTTATACAAGGGTTCTTGTGACTCCAGCAGAGTGGTTTACCTGGCCAAATGTGAAATGTGTCCAGCTCTTTATATTGATAAGACAGCACACTTAAAAAAAAAAAAAATTTATGAACATTTGTATGATATCAGGTCTAAAAATACCAAAAACGCTCTGTATAAACATTCTTTGGAATTTGTCAGCTTTCACAGATTTTAATTTGGCATTTGGATTCTGTGAATATTAATCCAAGGGGTGGTACTTGGGAGACGCGTCTCGACTGCAGAGAGCTTTACTGGCAGATGAGACTAGATGATACCCATTTCCCTGGTATCAATGACTGTATTTCAATACAGCCAGTTCTAAAGTTAAGAGCTGCTAAACTGTAAAAATGCATATGATTTTTTTATTCTTTCATTCTTTTATCTTTTAAGGTTTATTCTCTTAACTATTGTACTATAGGAATTTACATATGTTCTGTGGCTTACTTAATTAGGTTTTCACTGGGGGCTATTTAAACCAACTTAACCCCAAGCAGTCAGTTCTAGTTCTGAGGAAGTCTACGAGTACATTGATTTGAACGAAAGTGCTTAACTTTTACCTTAATTTTTACCTTTCTTTTGGTTGGAATTGGACAAATAAAGTTTTTGTAGACACTGTTTTCACTGTTGGGTGACACTTGCTTTTCAAGGTGGAGTATTTTACAAGATATGGATACCACCAGTGGATTATGAACATCTGCCTTTTACACACTGCATGTTTATTTGGGTTTTAGTTATATTTTTGTGCAATTACACCTCTTTTTGGTTTCTGCCTACTTATGTTCACAGATCCCTGACTACCAGGTCAGCACTTAGGGAATGTCTTATCGATGGAGTAATTTGCCTGGGTGGCCCTTTTCCCAAAAGGTACTATAATGCACTAGTCGTTTGTCTGTGTTAGATCCTCTTAGAAAATGTTGGTGTCATGGGGGGGATCTGTGAAAGCTCCCTATTTGTAGTCAACTTGGTGAACTTGGTCAACAAAAAGCCTTTGACATTAGCCTTTACCTCCATAGGTTCATAGGTGTTTACTAGGCTAATGGCCCTGGAGCCTTTTCAAGCCTAGTCCATAGGATTAAGCTGGCATCTTGCCACCCGACCTTAGTTCCCAGTGCCTCTGTCGAGTAAAGCCACTGGAGTGATCCCTGGGCTGAATGTTCTATTTGCCAGCCACTCATCAAGATTTCTCTTGAAGAGGCCAGTGAGGTGCTCTGCTTGACATGTATGGGAAGTCTATTCCATTGCAAGGGCAGTCTCTGGGTTATGAACCTGTCCCTCCAGCACATTCTGCTGATTGTGGTAATGAGGTTGAGGTCTCTGGAGTGTGTGATATGGAGGGACTGGGATTTCTTTAGATGTAACATTTCTAACAGAGCTGGGTCATACACGGCTTTGTAAGTCAAGCAGAGATCGCCTCTAAGTATGTGATATGAGACAGAGAATAGGTGGAGTTTTTTTGAGTCTGTCCATATAGGACAAATGTTTTAAGGCTTAGTATCCTCTTTGTAAAGTACTTTTGCGGCCTCTCCAGTTTTTGCAGGTGTTTAGTGAGGTACATGCCAAATGGGGCATTTTACTCAATGACTGGCCTAATGAGGGAAGAGTAGAGGGAGACAATGACCTCTTTCTTCCTGGATGCAAAACCCTTAGTAATGAAGATGTGCTACATAGAAGGACTTTCTGACCACAGTGGCAATGTGGTGGTCAAAAGAGAGGTTGCTGTCAACCTGTGTTCCCAGATCTCTTATAATGCCTTCTCTGTTCATTGGACTACCATTGATGTGGTAAGTCATGGGAACTGGGTTTTTCCCAAAGGGGATGATGACACATTTTTTTGGCATCGATCTTAAGGCCATGGTTCTGATACCAGTCGTTGGTCTCAGCGAGGCCTTTCTGTAGGATGTCAACATCACTTGGGGAGTTAATAATAGCTCCCAACTTGCAATCGTCTGTAAACTTTGTCAGCCAGAGTCCCTTTGTGTTGGCCTGGACTTCAGAGAAGTAGATACCAAACAGGAGAGGACCCACGACCGAACCCTATGGGACTCCACTAGTGACTGGTCGGCAGTCTGACTTGAAGTCAGCTACTTTCACACTGTGGATTCTACCTGAGAGCCGGTTTGCAACCCAGCTAGTGATACAGGGGTTGATGTATAGCTTAGTAAATTTTTCTATGATTCCTGAGTGGGGAATGGTATCAAAGGCCTTGGCCAGATCATGGTAGGCTGTATGAACCACCTTGCCTTCATCCACAGCTCTGGTGACTGACTCAAAGTTGTTGACCAAGTTAAGCAGGCATGATCTACCCTTCACAAGAAGTAGATGGCAAATAGGAGTGGTCCCAGCATGGAGTACTGAAGTACCCTACTGGTGACTGGTCTCAGTGTATGTGGTCTCACCAATCCTGGCTTCCTGGGTCCCGTCTGTGAGCCATCTGGCAATCCACTGAGTTATGTATGGGTTTATGCCGAGTTCAGTGAGTCTGTCAACTATACCAGAGTGTGGTATTGTACTGAAAGCCTTAACCAGGTCCAGATAGGTGGTATGCAGCATTTTCCCCTCATCCATTGCCTTGGTGACCTTCTCAAAGAAGTCCATCAGGTTTAGTATGTATTACTTCCCATGACAAAGCCAAACAGGGTTGAGTCCAGTGTCTGAAAGTTGCCTCTATGTCTTTGTCATTCATTTCCATGATAATTATTTCCATGGCTTTACATATTAGACTTGTCAGACTAATAGGTCTGTAGTTTCTGGGGTCAGTTGTTGACCCACCCTTATGAAGTGGGATAACCATTGCAGTCTTCCATTCTGTTTGAAGTCAATAGCTGAAAAGTGACTCGTGATCCTGATGGGTCACATTTCAAGCTATTTAGGAGGCATCCCGGGATATTGTTGGGGCCTGCTGAGGCTGTCTTTTTTACCTTGGAAATTTCCAAACAGACCCACTCCCTGCTAACAGTTGGGAGTGTTATGCTAGTATGTATTTCATGGAGAACATGGGGTGAAGTTTGATATGTATTTGTCAGCCAGCAGATATGTTATACCAGTCCTCTCTCTGAAGGTGGCACCATTTACCACCAGTCTGGCACACTTGCAATGTCCATACGTGTTTACTAAGCTAAACAGAAGGGCCTTTTTAAGCCTAGCCAGGGATCCCAAATCTCTGACAAGTTCTGGTAACCTTGATAAGTGTAAGCAGAGGCTTGGAAGATGAAAAGCAGGGGCTTTCTGTCTTTGAGGTTTTGTACATAAATGTGAGGCTGTCTTGACTTCATAACTGGTCTTGTTTGATTTAATCAGTCCTTTTACTTTCCTGTTTAGTTTAATTGGAGAGCTCTTATCATTATGGGAGTTGCTCTTCCTGATTTTATCCATTACTTTTTTCCTTTTGTTACATATATTGTGTTAAGGTTAGTATTCCACCAGTGTGGTTTGTTTTTAGAGTTTATTTTGGGCTTACTTCTAATAGGTACAGCAGCCTCTGTACAGCTATTTATATGGTTGCACATGGTCTCTGGAACCAACTCTGCATAGGTTGCTGTGAACATGGGGTTAGGAGGGGCACTGATTTTTGACAGACTATTGCTTAATAGCATGTTGCTTGCTTTCAAAAATTTGTTGACTCATGGTTTGCTGGGGTTACAGAGGTGATTTTTATTAAAAAGGAGACAGCTTTGTGGTCCAACCTCACCAGTCAGAATGTAATACTCCAGTACTCCAGTATGTGCAGCACTCTCCCTATTTTGGTGAGTACCAGGTCCAATAAGTTTGAATCTCTGGTGGGTGTAAGCACTATCTGGTCAAGGGTATTTCTGTTAAAGTCCAGGAATTGTTCTGCCTGAGACACTGATAGAGTCTATATAGGGGTAGTTAAAATCTCCCATAAATATGGTATTTGGTTTAATAGTAAGCATCTCCACTAAGTCTATGTACAAGTTATGGGATTCGTGAGACATAGATGGTGACCTATTGCTTGCTAGGATATAGTATGGGACTTTCTCTAAGGTGATTTGCACATGGATACACTCCAGAGTATCGTCCTGTTTAACCAGCCTGGAGTTACACATGTTAATAATGTAGAGCAACACTCCTCCACCTTTTGTTCCTGTCTGTGGAGTTGCTGGTCTAAATATGTGGAAGGCACTAAAGCCTTGTACTGCCAGAGTACCTTCTGTGGGTTTAGAACATGTTTCAGTAATGGCACAGATGTGTATATTCTTCAGAGTGAGCAGAGCTTGTTGGGTGTAGTTTTTTGTTTGGGCTCCTAGCATTGAGCAGTAACATCTTTAGGTTTATTTGGGTTTTTATTAACAGAAGGTAATATATTAGTACAGCAAAAGCACATGCCAGAAAAAAAAGTCAATAGGTTAGTCTTTAAGAAGGCAGCTGAGTCAGGCTGGACAAGGGTCAGTTTCAGAACCCAGAAATTTAAGAACCAAGAATTCTTCTTCAAAAGAAAGATTTCCAAAGCACAGGTCCTTTGGACAAAAAGTGATTACTGCTGTAAAAAAAAGAAGGATTCCCAAACCCAGAAGATGCTAGGCCAAATAAAAAATGATTATTGCTCTCCTTCCCAGATGATCTGCTCTCTCTTTATAGCTCTATTTCAGTGGAAGGTGGACAGCAACCCTCAGTCTAATCCATCCATAACTTTAGTCTGCTCTAAGCTTAGTTCTCCAAGTATGTATGCACTCCAGGACTGCTGCTTCAAAAGCATGTCAACATGCATTTTTTGGCCCTGAATCTCACTTTGAGTTTCTCTGTGGTAAACAGAGCAGTGACCCCTGATGGAATATGCATTTTCAGGCAAGAGAGAATCAGTCCTGACCATACAGTCCATGAAGAAATTATCCTTTTCCCATACGTAGTACATCTGAGGACTTGGTCATTGCTAAGATGATCCCACCCCCTCACAAATACTGAAATATTTTTGGGGCACACCTTGACCAAGTGCTCTTTTGGGGGTCTATATCAGAACATCGGAGTATTAAAACTTCAGATGTTCTGATATCGAACACTATTCAGTGAACGCAAAGAATAGCAAAGCTGCAGAACAGTGAATTCTTTTCTCGGGAAAGAATTCGGTTGGCCGTTTCTGTGGCTTCGTATTCTTAGCGCTGTGGTGGAAAGTTACGAGTTGGGTTCAGGTAAGTGTGCAATTGTTTGTACGTTAGGGTTAGGGGCGGGTTAAGTGAGTTAGGGTTAGGCGTGTCTGCAATAGTGACAAACTTTAGGGTTAGGGGTGGTTTAAGTGAGTTAGGGTTAGGGTGCGGGTTAGGTGAGTGTGCGATAGTGACGGAACTTAGGGTTAGGGTTTGGGTTAAGGTAAGTGAGTAGATAGTAGTGTATGTTTAGTTTAGTGTAACATTAGATGTAGGAATTTAAGTGTATGTGTGTGGTTGCTGTTTGTTTGATGTGCTGGTGTTGTGTGTATGTGCTTCAGAGCAGCACATTTTTTCCATGGGAAAAAATTCACTGTTCTGAATGTTCGATATTTTCATGTTTAGATGTTTTGGGGCCGATGAAATAGCGGTCGCTATTTTCATCTTTCGATAACGTGATATAAACGCCTCTTTTGGTCCACATAAATAACAATTCTTCAGCTGGCCTGCATAAATATAGTGAATCTGTAATGGAGAAGAAAAAATATGCTAGGGATATAAACCACAGAATTATGAATCCATTTGGGATCAAAAAGAGGATCCTAGCACCTCATTTTTTTTTATCTCTGAGATACAAATAGATAAATGATGGAAACACTATTCCAATGCACTGCATCTTTACATACATCAAAGAAAGTTAAACAGTTCTCCAGCTAGGTATAGTCTCAAAAGAAGTATCATAAAAGGGCTCATTAGTAAAATAAAAGGAGCCCGAATGTCCTGTACCTGAATGCCAGTTAGCTTAATTTTATTTCTTTTTATTTATTTATTTAACATTTGTTAACCAGGAAAGACTGACTTGGAACAAAGCCAATTTTCAGCATTGGTCCGGGAAGAAATGCTCCAGATGCATGTCTTTGTAACATGGGAGGAAACCAGAGCACCCAGAGGAACCCCACACAAACACAGGGAGGACATGCAGACTCCACACAGAAGGCACCCCAGCCGAGAATCAAACCAGAGAACCTCTTGCTGTGAAGTGACAATCCTTCCAGTGCAATCTGTACCTCTGGCATGTTTCTATCCAGTGGTGTCTAAGAATACAAAAAAAAAAAAACTTTTTACAATAGTCTTTCTCTGGGGCTCCAACATAACTTGAAATTCTAAGCAAGTCACTGCAGTATAGCATCATTTAGGCATAGAAGCCTGTAGAGTAGGAGGCAAACTCGCAAAAGACTCTCTCCAGAAGGCAAAGCACTGAAACAGCCATAAACAAGAACAGAAGAAGTCATATTTAGTTTTGTGCCAGAAAGAATGGGTATATCATCTGCAAGATTAAAAACCAATTGAAAGCCATTCCTAAGCACAGAATGATCACTGCCAGCCATACCAGCCTCAAGTACGTTCCTTTCCATTAGCTTATCCCACAATTTCTATGAGACAGCATTGCAAACATATGGAATCTTGTCTGACTCCAACAGGATTTGAGTAGTTAAAGCATCTGCAACAAATGTGCACACTAACAAAGCATCAACAGACCCCTCACTAGAAAGAACATAACAGCAGTAGGTGCCAACACACTCGGTCACTTTCAAGTACTGACAATCTTCTTTTCCTGAAGTGATCAGGGGTTCTTTAAAAGGTATTTCACATAAACAGCATTTTTATGTACAATATTTACCAAAAGAAAAAAAGGAAGATAACATTTATTACCTCATCATCTCCATCCTTTCTTTGCAGATTCCATGTTATTCATTTTTTTTTGTTTGTTTGTTTCATTGAACAAGTCCTACTGGTAGGGAAATTTCCTTTGGTACCTTGGACAAATTTTTCCCTGGTCAGTATAAATATCACCTTGGAACTCCATGGAAAATAGTCCACATTCTAGTGGAACTACTCTGTTCAGAAAACATAAATAGATAAATTAAATAAGTACATAGGAGCTCATAAACTGGGGTCAGCAGGGAAAGGAATAAAGTAAAAGATATACTTAGGTATTTATTTCAGGTGTTTGTTTAGCTTTATACTGAAAAAATGAGAACATGAGATGGCTCCTAACTAACTTAAACATTACAGCCCATGCTTTAGTAAACTTCTTCTCCCACACAGCTGTAATAAGCAGTTTTGGACTGCAGCACAGATCTCTCATTAGTAAAATCACCTGTTGGTTTTCAAGTGACTTTCCCAGCATTCATTCCTCTTATATCAGTGCTGTGTTTTTTTTTTCCTTTCAGTGTGGGAGGTATTTTATTTCTTAGGTTTTTATGGCATTGAATATCATATGGTTTCTCAGTGTCTGTTTTATAATGGTGAAATAAGACAAAATGAATAAGATAGCTCACACGTAAAAACTATACTGTTCACGTTCCAAGACCCTGTCATGCAAGAAATGTATATTATACATTCCAGCTGGACTGAATTTAGTAGACTACACAAGACAGAGGCTAGCAAACTAAAAGCACATGCCTTTCATCTGAAATATATAACAATTTGTGTCATGATGTTTAGTTTAATGAAAGAAAAACAAATTGGACATAAGCACTGACAATAAAAAGTGTTTACAACAGTTATAAGAATGTGTGCCTTGTGTGCAACATTCCACAGCAAAAGGTTGACATTTTCTCACATCTTAATTACATTCTATGTAAACTACATATTGCTTATAGTTAATTCACTACAGAGATTTTTCCATATGGTGTTTATTATCATAAACACGTGCATATTATTTATTAGCTATTAGTCTACAACCTGCACTTTACAAGGGCAATTCTTAAAAAAGAGAAAATAATTCAGCACCACAACACTCAGCTTTGGATTATTAAAGTAACAGCACCAGTATTTAAACATGAATATAAGATAGCAATAATTGGCAACAATTTGTACTTTTAAACAATCAAAATAATTTCATTTTTCATATATTCAGTTTTCAAAGGTTTTTGTAGAAAGCTAAGTCCCTAAACATCTTCTTCCTGTGGAAATGGTGCAATTGATAATAAGAAGTTATGAACTCACCATAACATTCCATCTGAGTAGATAAACTTCATTTGGCAGCAACCTATGGGTCTTCGGATCCATATCGGATCCGAGCCGGCAGTTTCCAACAGCTGAGATCTGAGCTCCAAGCTCCTCCCCCTACCCACAATCCCCTGCCATCCCTACCTGACCTCAGATCGAGTTTGCCTAATGCAAGACCTGCACCAAATAGCCAGTCTATGATCTGACCTCGATACAATCAGATGACAAAGAGTAATATAAACATCCGACAGTCAGGGGGAAGGAGGGGGGAACGGTTGCTGCCAAATGAAGTTTACCTACTCAGATGGAAAGTTATGGTGAGTACATAACTTCTTAATCTGAAGTAATTAACTTCATTTGGGCATCAATCTATGGGACAGAGTCCCCAGCTACCTAAATCTTGTGAGGTCCTTATGGAAGGATGTTCCAGAGCAATGCAGAGCCAAAGGATGCTCTCCCTCTGGAGACCAGATCCAACCTATAATGATTTATAAAGGTATGAGATGAAGCCCAAGTGGCTGCCAAACAAATTTCATCCAATGAGACTCTAGAACAAAAGGCAGCAGAGGTGGAAATTGACCTAGTAGAATGGGCATGGACTCCTTGGGGTGCGGGCCAGCCAGAACTTTCATATACCAGTAGAATACACTGTGAAATCCACCTGGACAGTGTGACTTTTGAAACTGATTTCCCAAAATTAGATTTAGCAAATGAAATAAACAGCTGGTCTGATTGCCTATGACCAGCTGTTCTGTGTAAGTAGAAATGTAGTTGTCTATGAACATCCAACGAGTGCAACTTGTATTCGCCTTTGTTTTGGTAATTGGGATAAAAGACAGGTAAATTAATAGTTTGATTGATATTTGATTCGGAAGCAATCTTAGGAAGAAAAGAGGAATTGGTCTTGAGGGATACTGTCTTTATGAAAGGTCAAATACGGTGGCTTGGCGGAAAGGGCTTGAAGTTCAGAAACCCTTCTGACTGAAGTGATAGAGACGAGAAAGGCTGTTTTCCAGGATAATAGTTTAAGATCCACTGAAGTTGCAGGCTCAAAGGGAGGAGCTGTCAAAGCCTGGAATACGAGCGCTAAATCCCAAGGAGGGACAACATCCTTCACCGGGGGTCTTAGTAGGAAGGTACCCTTCAAAAAGGCCTTACACAATCTGGTTGAGATCAAAGGGCCTAGGTCACTCCCCACATGATAATGTGAAATTGCTGCCAGCTGAACTCTGACTGTGGAAGAGCTGGCTCCTTGGTCAAAAAGTCTAACACCGCAGGCAACGAAGCAGTAAAGGGGTCTAAGTTTTGTTGCTCCGCCCAAACAGAGAACCGTTTCCATTTGCTATCATAAAGCCTTCTAGTAGACGGCTTGTGGGCCGCCACTAAGATAGCTTTGACTGGGGAAGAGATACCGGGAGTCCTAGCTAGAAGTGGAACTGGAGCAACCAAGCCGTGAGCTTCAGAGTGTCCAGATTCGGGATCGGAAGGTATAAGGGGTGTGAGATGAGATCCGGGATGGGATCCAGAATCCAGGGAGGATTCACTAGATGAGACCGTAGATAAGGGAACCAAGCCTGATGAGCCCAGAATGGGGCAATGAGGATTATTCTGCTCCTCAGCCGTCTGGCTTTCTGTAAGAACTTCAGCATTAGAGGAAGAGGAGGGTAAGCATAGAGGAGACCGGGCGGCCAAGCATGTACCAGAGCATCTCGGGGGGATTCCCCGGGTGGGGGAATTAGAGCGAAGTAGTCGTTTCACTTCGTGTTTGAGGGAGAAGCGAAAAGATCGCAACAAGATTGACCCCGTTTGGAGAATATTTGTTTCGCTACTTCGGGATTCAGAGACCACTCGTACAGCAAGAGAATCGTGCGACTCAGTCTGTCTGCTAGGATGTTGGACCGTCCCGGAATGTGCATCACTATGAGAAAGCGGTTGGTGGAGATCGCCCATTCCCACACTCTCATGGCCTCTCGGCAAAGTGGATAGGACCTGGTTCCCCCTTGTTTGTTGATATACCAGACTACCGACATGTTGTCCATCTGGACCACAATAGTCCCAATGGGAAGAAGGCTCTGAAGTGCTTGCAACGCCAACAGCACCGCCCTCATCTCTAGGACATTGATATGCAGTGAGGTCTCCGTGTGGTCCCACGTGCCTTGGACTGTCCTGCCTAGACGATACCCCCCCCATCGAAGGCGAGAGGCATCCGTGGTCACCGTGGTTAGGGGATGGGGCATAGCAAAGGGCCGACCTTTGAGGAGGTCTGGGGACTGGAGCCACCACAGAAGGGCATTCCTGCAAACCCTGCTGAGGCGAATCGGAAGGTTTAGAGGGTAATGCAGGAAGGACCATTGGACTTGGAGGGTCCACTGCAGGACCCTCATGTGTAAACGCGCCATGGGCAGCAGGTTGATGGCAGTTGCCATCGACCCTAGGGCCCTCAGGACCAGAGCTGCTGAAGGAGCTGGGGATTGAAGAATGGCCTGCACATGGAGTCTCAGGGTTTGAAGTCGGTCCGAAGTCAAGAAGGCTAGGAGCCGGCTTGTATCCAATCTGGCTCCGATGAAGTCTATGATTTGTGTCGGCAGAAGGGAAGATTTTTCTACATTGACTGTGATCCCCAGCCGGTGAGCTAAACAGAGGAAAGAGTCCCTGGCCGTGCAGAGTAGATGCCTTGTGGGGGCGATCAGGAGCCAGTCGTCCAGGTAGGGGAAGACCTGAATTCCCTGGAGTCTCAGGTGGGCCGCTATCACTGACAAAACAGATAGCCTAGTATCTACCTATGAACCTATACCCCTGGGATCTCTCCTGTGTCCCTGCTAGACAGAGGCACAGTAAACTAATCTTCAAAGGGTACCTTCTGTGGCCTACTTTACAGAGGCACAGTAGGCTAATCTAATAGGGAGACGGAAGCCAAATACACTCTGGCTAGGCTTATAAATGCCCTAGGGCAGATAGCCTAGTATCTACCTATGAACCTATAAACCTTGGTAAACACCCTGGGGGCTGTGGTGAGACCAAAGGGAAGGACCCTGAATTGGTAATGGCTGGCTCCTAGCCGGAAGCGGAGGAACCTCCTGGAGCGTCTGTCCATCAAGATGTGGCAGTACGCATCCTTGAGGTCTATAGAGCACATCCAGTCGTTCTCCTGCAAGAGGGGGAGAATGGATTGAAGTATGACCATCCAGAACTTTTCCTTGGTTACTGACAGGTTCAAGAGGGATAGATCGAGGATTGGCCTTAAGTCCCCCGTCTTTTTTGGCACCAAGAAGAACCTGGAGTAAAAGCCCGATCCGAACTGGTCTGGGGGGATGTGCTGAATGGCTCTTTTTTCTAGCAGCTGCTGGATTTCCGCAGCCGCAGCCTCCCTCTGATCGGGGGGGACATCGGGGAGGAATCTGGGATTGCGAGGGGGATGAAGAAACGGGATTTGGTCACCTCTGGATATGATACGAAGCACCCAGCGATCTGTCGTGATGGACTCCCAAGCTGCCAGGTGCCTCAAAAAATGCCCCCCGACTGCCTCCAGAGTGGAGCAGTCGGGTAACCCCTCAGGGTTGCTGAGTGGGCCGATCAGAGAATGATTCTCTGGACCCAAAACTCCTCGGACCCCCTCTGCCCCTAGGGTGGCGTCCACCCTGTCCTCCTCTGCCTCGGAAGGACTGGGTGTCCGGAGCATCACGGGACTGTTGCGACTTCCGGAACCACATCTTCTTCTGTCCCTTTTGGTTCTTGGAGAAAGACCTCTGGGGAGCAGAGAAGCGGACTCCAACGACAGACAACGTCTTCCCATCCTTCTCGCTCTGGACTAAAGTTTCGCATACGGTTTTGCCAAAGAGGGCAGAACCATCGAATGGGGCATTAACGAATGACGCCTTAAAGGGTTCCGCGAAATCACAGTGGCGGAGCCATGCCTGTCGCCTCATGACGACGCCCGCTCTGCTAGCTCTAGCAGCTCCTTCCATAGCATGGGATAGTAGCTGCACAGAGGTATTAGAAATAGACCTTAGAGTGGCCATTTGGGCAGAGTGCACCTGCTTGTCCTCCGCCGACATGGACTCCGGGGGCGACCCAGCGTACTCTTTAATAAGGTCTCGCTGGAGCCGTATGACATGTGCCATGTAGTTCAGTGACCTTACCGAGAAGGTAGCTGAACTGAAGACTCGCTTCCCAAGGTGGTCCATCGCCCGAGACTCCTTGCTAGGAGGATGGGCTGAGGGACATTCTTGGGCCACTTCCCTCTTGGTGGCTGCCGCCACCAACATGGCATGTACTGGGGATCCCTTACTCCAGTGCACTCTGTCGGAGGGGGGACTAAGTATCCTATCAGGTCTCTTCGGGATGGGCTCCATAGTGTCCGGCTCCTTCCATGCCCTGGTAGTGATCAGGTCTACCAGGGGGTTGGCTGGAGAGGACACCCAAGAGGTAAACGGGCCTGCTTCAAACACCTCCAGGAACACAGACTCGTCCGAGGTAGGCTTTGGGGCGGACCACCCTCCCCTTATTCTGAGCATCTCCATGATGTCTTCAAAGGAGATGTCTTCGGGGGGTGATCTTGGGGAGCCTTCCCCTTCCTCCAAATCTGTGTCCTCAGTCAAGGACTCAGGGGAATCCAAGTGCCTCCTTTTGCACTTGCGCTTGTGAGGGACCTCCTCGGGGGGGCTGTCCGAGGAGGCCTCACCAGGCTCATCATGTGCCAACAAGGGAACTACCTGGGACGTTAGAGCAGGTTGTCCCTGGGGCCGAGTGATAGAAGTCAGAACCAACTGAGAGGGAGTGTGGGGTGGAGCCGTAGCTGTGGCCGGGGGCCTGGAATCCCTCAACAGAGCCCTCTCCACCACGTCGAAAGCTGAAGGAGAGCTGCTCTCTCTGGGATCCGAGAGCAAACTCTCCCTCGGATCCAACGAGCGGATTGGGGCTAGAGCAGATGCTATCGGATCCGACAGGCCAGTATGCTCCGAACTGGACAGAGCTGAAGGCACACTGACCCCCTCGGATCCAAAGCTCAGCTCTCGGCTCTGAGAGCTCAGATCTGCCGAAAAGGGACCCGACAGACTCGAGGGCGCTGTCGGCGCCGAAGTACCCAATACTATCAGCACCGACATGCCCCCGGCTCCAATGCCACACGGCTCCGAGGACTCCAAACCCGGGAAGCGGGACAGAGAAGGAGCGATCGGGGCAAAATAGGGGGTCGAGCTCCCCCCCCGGAGAGGTGGGAGGCAGGAGCACTCCCATCTGCAGTTGGGCCTGGAGGAATCTTCTCATCATCTGGTCCAAATCTGCATCCGTTAAGCTTTTGGTCGACCTAGAGGAGGCCACCGAGGCAGGACGGGAGTGCCGCCTCGATGACCTCGAGGGAGACCGGGCCTCCTCCCCCTCCGGTCCCGGTGAGAAGCAAGGTGACCAGAGCCGGGAAGGAGAAAGCTCAGAGGTCTTGGAGGGAGAAGCCCGCTTAGCTGGCGGGGCTGATGTAGAGGCCTCGGCCCGCCACTTGTGGTGCTAACCTGCGCTTCTCTTTTCTGGCTTCCCTATCCTCCTGGCCCAAGGTGGGAGGTTGAGTCCCGGCCAGGGGAAGGGAAGCAGTCATGGGTACTGTCGCGGTTGCGGCAGGCACCACAGGGGGACCGGAGGTCGGAGCCAAGTCCGGGGGCAGAAGTCCCACCAGAATCAACTTCGACCTCCGGTTCTTAAGTGCCCTGGGGTTGAATGCCACACAAATAGTGCATCCAGAGGAGAGGTGTTCAACCCCAAGGCACAACATGCACCAAGTGTGGCCATCCGCTGGGGATAGCTTATGGCCACACTCGGTACATTTAGAAAAAAATATCTTTGGGGCCTCAGACATTATACTAAGAAAAGGACACACACACTAAGCCCCAATCACACACAGACACATGCCCTAACACTCTCACGAGGGAGGGGAGGAATAAGCTAAATTAAAATTTGTAGAGAGAAAAACTACGAGGGGATGCTAAACACTCACAAACACACTTTTTCTGACAGGAAAGTAAAAGAAAAAGATTAAATTTTCTCACAAAGTCTTGCTAAGAAACAACCGACGCCTGGAACTCAAAGATCAAACTGCTGGCTTCAACCGTGGCAAACTAGATCTGAAGTCAGGTAGGGATGGCAGGGGATTATGGGTAGGGGGAAGGAGCTTGGAGCTCGGATCTCAGCTGTTGGAAACTGCTGGCTCGGATCCGATATGGATCCGAAGACCCATAGGTTGATGCCCAAATGAAGTTAACTACTTCAGATTATTTAGTGAATGGTATATGCCTGGATGTTGTATATTGTGTGTGTGTATGTGTGTGTGTGTGTGTGTGTGTGTGTGTGTCTGCACACATGCACATGTGTGTGAATGCACGTGTGTGGGTGGCTTCAACTGTGAGAGTGGATGAAACTGAATAAACAGAGGACTGGAATCCCTGAGTTGTATTTGCTGTAAAAAGGGCCAAAAACATTTTTTTATTTTATTTATTTTTTTTTTTTGCAGGGGGAAAAGGCTTCTGCACTTCCTAATGTGGGGCACAAGTCCCCAAGACCCCAAAACTTGTATACACCAACTTCACAGTTGCACCAAGTTGAAGAAGGGGGAACTTCCCCTGAAAAGGGCATCACTACTAGAAGAACTTGCTGTCAAGTGATTCCCTGTGGAAGAACTCTGATCGTTAGCAGGTTGAACTTTAGGCAACTGAAGCTCGGCTTGAATCCTCATCCATCCATAGATTACCTTTGTGTGTGTATTTGCACATATGTGTGTGCATGTGCGTGTGTGTGTGTGTATGTGTGTGTGCGCACACATGCTCGCTCTCTCATGCATGTGTATGCATACGTATGTGCATGTATGTGTGTGTATGCATGTGTGTGTTCCCATGTGCAATTTTGCATATGTGTATGTACAGTTTGGAATTTGCGTTTTAGGGCTACAATAAGCATCTGACTCAATCCTGCGCAAGTACAGATAGGTGGAAGGTCAACCCACAAAAGAGCCAGCATGCCAAAGTCAGCTTCCAACTGAAATCTAATGAAAAGCAGAGCACAATGGACCACATCACAATAGGAATCATCAGAACAGCATACGGGTTTCAGCCATAAGCCTTCATCAGTGCATATTAACTTCAAGCCCTTACAAGATTTAAATATAATTTCATCAGCCAATTAAGGCCCCAATTAATTATTATAACTGCTCATTAAGCCCTGGTGCAAATAATGCCCCTAATCTAATGATCCACATTCGTTCTTTTTGATTTAGCAGTAAGTGCCATGCAACTTTACTATTAGTTTTAAAACTCTCTCTGTCTATAATAGTGAACATAAAACGAGCAGACGCATGTTCCAAAGTGTGTTTATACAGTGCATTGGTCTGTCTAACACACCATATATCACTAAGGTTTTCGCATATTCTGAACTTCAACGGACAAGAAGTTTGCCCCACATAAAATGCTGGGCAAGAACACGTTGCTAAATACACTACCCAATCAGTGTTACAATTTCCATTCCCATATGTCAATAAGCATTCCATTTTTCCTCTAGATGTTAAAATAGAAAAAAGACATGGTAATTTCTGAAAGGGCAAAGTGAAAGAATAGTTACACAAAGAAGGCGAGGATGAGGAAAATGGCATCCACTTTGCCTGTCGTGTTGGATCAACTCAGTATGCAAAAGACTGAATTGACTGGCACAGTTCATCAGAAGTCAAGTTCATTAACAAATTAAATATTTATTGGAAGAAATTGAATTTGAGTGCCATGGTGGTACAATGGAATGTTCTCCCTGGTTCCACCCTATCTGTTATATGAAACTGGAAACACTTCTAATTTCTCCATTTTTTGATGGGCAGTCTTTAAATTGGCTGTGAAGGACTCTTCACTGACTAGGAAATCTGTCCATGTAAGACTGGGATTGTCCAGACAGTGCCAGTGTGTCCATTTTGGGGAAAGGTGATAATGCTGTGCAGCTACTACACTACCTGTTGGATAGCAGAGAGTTGAAAAGGATGACATATTGCCAACAAACACTATATTGAAATCACAAAATCACAAAAAAAAAAAAAAAAAAAAAAAAACACAGAGCCAAGGCAATGATGACTGTGATAATTTTACTGTTTCTTTTTAACATTTCTTGTGGTTTTGTAGTTGAAAAGAATTACCAAGATAATCAGAAGTATTAGATAGCATTAGAGAGCCATTTACTCTTGTCAAGTTTGTGAAGAGTTGTGATATGTACCTAGCTTAACAAGAATTGTACTGTGCTTACCATCCACTGAGGGAGACGGTGATTAGTGCATAAAGGTTTACTATCAAAACCTCAACAACACACTTGTGTGAGTGATTACTTATCCAAAAAAAATTTTTAAATCCAAACATCGACTGATCAAAACATAGTAATGTTTATAGTTCGGCATCCGACATTATTCAACTTACCTGAACTTCTGGTGATTTCCTACTAATGTTTTCTGGGGGGGCTGCACCCCCCTGCAGCCCCCCACTCCATGCTAATTATATATACAAACTCCAAGATCGCACTACAGTGAGGAAAAGGGTAAATTTCCCAGTCCCCACTGTAGTGCAATCTCCAGTCAAAACGTCAAACCCACAACAGCGAATGCACACTAGCATTCACTGTTGTGGATTCGAACATTTACAAATAAGAAGTTATGTACCTACCATAATGTTCCATGTTAGTTGTCTTCTTCTCGCCTTCTTTCTTGCTGGATGGGGTTCGGAGCCGATCCTCGGCTCCGACTCGGCCAATACTAAAGCTCGAGAGCTAATTCCACAGCTCGAGGCTCCCCTATATCCCACAATGCTAGGCGGTAACTACTCAGATCTCATTTGATAGCTAAACCAAGCAGTTCTGATCTCCACAGCATGGAGAAAAAAGAACCCACCTCTATATAAACCTGAATGTAAGCTACCACAAACATAAAAGGGAGAATAGAGGTGGTAGAACATGTGGGAAGGAAAACTCCAAAGGAAGATCCCAAAATTTCCTATCGGTCTGTCCAGCCTAGTGGGAAGGAGGGTGGGACGCAAGAAAGAAGGCGAGAAGAAGACAACTAACATGGAACATTATGGTAGGTACATAACTTCTTAATGTTAAGTTGTCAATCTCGCCTTCATTCTTGCTGGATGGGACCGCGTCCCTAGCACCTTATTCTGGATGGCCTATCGGAACAGACTCTTGAGAACAGTGGAACCAAAATTGGCATGGTTTCTGGAGGCCATATCCAATTTGTAATGTAAAATAAAGGTATGAGGAGAAGCCCATGTGGCTGCTGCACAAATGGAATCTATTGGCAGCCTGTCCTGAAAAGCTACAGATGTAGCTAATGCCCTAGTTGAATGAGCTCTAGGTCTTGAAGGCAGTTTTTGATGTCTGATTTCATAGATGAAGGTAATTATAGAGGTAAGCCATCTTAAAAGGGACACTTTAGTAACTGGAAGGCCCAATTTCCCTTCCGCATAAGACAGGAAAAGCTGATCAGATTTCCTGAACTGTTTAGTCCTGCCTAAATAATATCTAAGTTGGCGATGAACATCTAGAAAATGTAACTTTTGTTCAGACCTGTTGGAATAGTCAGGGAAGAAGACGGGGAGATCAATCGTTTGGTTCAGGTTTGTCTCAGAGGAAACCTTAGGTAAGAAAGACGGATTAGTCCAGAGGGACACCCTATCTTTGTGGAAAATTAAGTAAGGAGGACGACTGCACAGAGCATGAAGTTCAGATACCCTTCTAGCTGAAGTTATGGCTACTAGAAAAAGTGTTTTCCATGAGAGCAACTTAAGAGGGCATGAAGCCGCTGGTTCGAAGGGGGAGAGAATCAAGGATGCCAGAACCAAATTCAAGTCCCATTGAGGTGGGGGATCTTTGATCGGGGGCTTGAGCAGAAAAACACCTCTTAAAAAGGCTTTGCAGAGCTTATGGAACATGATACTGGAGTCCGAGACACCTACATGAAAGTTAGATATAGCAGCTAGTTGTACTCTAATGGTAGATGAGGAAGAGCCTAAATGAAAGAGCTCTGCCAGAAAGTCTAGGATAGACTGGATAGGTGCAGTGAAGGGGTCTATATTTTTTGATGCTTCCCAGAAGGAAAAACATTTCCACTTACTATTATAAATCTTCCTGGTAGAAGATTTGTGAGAGGCTATCAGGATGTTTCAGACCGAATGAGAGATTAAGGCAAGCCTGGCTATGGTAGGAATTGGAGAAACCACGCTGTGAGGTTGAGAGAATGAAGGGAGTGGTGCAGCTGGCCCGACTGGTGGGTCAACAGATCTGGCACCGGGTCCAGATGCCAAGGCTGCTCCAACAGGTAATGATGGAGGAACGGAAACCATATGTGTCGAGGCCAGTAAGGGGCAATGAGGATCATGGTAACTCTCAAGGCGATAGCTTTCTGAATTAATTGAGATATTAGTGGAAAAGGGGGAAAAGCATACAGAAGTCCCCGGGGCCAATCGTGGACTAGAGCGTCTCTGGTGGGATGGCCTGGTAATGGGAAGAGAGTGAAGAAGTCGTGACACTTGCTGTTTTGGGGAGTAGCAAAAAGATTGCAGCAAGGCTGGCCCCATCTTTGGAAGACTTCTTCCAGCACTGATTTCTTTAGAGACCACTCGTGGGGCATGAGAATGGCCCTGCTCAACTTGTCCGCAATCACGTTGGACTTCCCAGGAATGTGCGTTGCTATCAGAAAATGCTGAGAAGAAATCGCCCACTGCCAAAGTCTGAGTGCCTCTCGACATAAGGGATAGGATCTGGTTCCGCCCTGTTTGTTGATGTACCACACTATGGACATGTTGTCCGTCTGAATTGCAATAGTCCCTGTGGGAAGAGAGTCCTGAAGGGCTTGCAACACTAAAAGCACTGCTCTCATCTCTAAGACATTTATGTGCAAGTGGCACTCGAAAGGTTGCCACGTGCCCTGGACTGTCCTGCCCTGATAATGCCCCCCCACCCGATCAGGGAGGCGTCCGTTGTCAATGTGGCGACTGAGGGGGGAGGAATGAAAGGTCTGCCCTGGAGAACTTGAGGTGATGTGATCCACCAAGACAGGTGATTCTTGCATGATTGAGTTATTAATATGATGTGAGACATAGGGAGCTGTTGGAAGGACCATTGAGTAAACAGCATCCATTGGAGGATCCTCATGTGAAAACGAGCTAAGGGGAGAAGGGTGATAGTAGCTGTCATGAGTCCTAATACCTTCAAGACTACCCTGGCTTTGACCTTGTTGCATTGTAATAGAAGGTAAACTTGTTTGTGGATATCTAATACTCTTTGCTCTGTAAGTCTGGCGGAAAGATTGAGTGTGTCTAAGGTGGCGCCTATAAAGGTAATAGATTGACAAGGCGACAAGGCAGATTTTTCAAAATTTATTGAAATGCCTAGAGCTTGGCAAGTTTGGATGGTGAAGTCTCTGGATAGAAGCAGTTGATGTCTGGTGGTGGCAGTAAGGAGCCAGTCGTCTAAATATGGAAACACCTGGAATCCTTGACGTCTCAAGTGAGCTGCGACCACTGCCATGCATTTGGTAAACACTCGGGGGGCTGTAGTGAGACCAAAGGGCAGGGCTCTGAACTGGTAGTGACTGGCTCCCAGCCTGAAGCGGAGAAACCTCCTGGAGCGTCTGTGCATTTTGATATGGTAGTACGCATCCTGAAGGGCTATTGAGCACATCCAATTGTCCTGACCCAAGAAGGGTAGAATGGACTGTAGCGTGACCATCCAGAATTTAGTTTTTTTGATATAATTGTTTAACTTGCTGAGATCCAGTATAGGTCTCCAGTCCCCTGTTTTTTTTGGTACCAAAAAGAATTTGGAGTAGATTCCGGATCCTTGCTGGTCTGCTGGGACTGATTGGATAGCTGTTTTTGATAGCAGCTTTGATATTTCTAGTGCTGCTTGTTCCCTTAGACTGGGTGGAACGTCTGGAAGGGGTCCTTTGGGTTGGGATGGGATGTGAATAAAGAGAATTTTGTAACCCTTGGGTATGATTGACTGTACCCATTTGTCTTGGGTGAGGGAAAGCCAGGCTTTTGGGTACAGTGATAATCTTCCCCCGACTGCCTCCGAAGGTGGACAGCCGGGCAGCTCCTCAGGGATGCTGAAAGGGTTTATCAGAGAAAGATTCTCTGCTACCCTGGTTTTGCGGACCTCCACTGCCTCTGGGGCGGTGTCTATTGTTATTCCCCCCTCTGCCTCTAGAGGGGAATCGACCTTGTGCGTCAGATGAGACTCCCTGAGGTTTGCGGAACCACATTTTTCCTCCCCTCTGACCTTCAGGATAAGGTCTAGAAGGGGTAGAAAAACGGACTCCCACGGCAGAGAGAGTCTTACCTTCCACCTCGCACCTAGTCAATGTATCCTTCACCTGAGGACCAAACAATGTTGAGCCATCAAAGGGGGAATTGGTGAAGGACGCCTTGAAAGGGTCTGCAAAATTGCAAAGCCGCATCCAGGCGTGACACCGTAAAGCGACACCTGTGCCTGCGGCCCTACTTGCCCCATCAGCAGCATATGAGATAAGCCGCATGGAGGAGTTAACAATCGAATTCAGGGTTGCCAACTGGGAGTTCATTTTGTCTTGGAACTCCTCAGCTGTTGGATCCTGTATAGCCTCACCCATATCTTTGAGCAAATCTCTCTGGAGATGGGTGAAGTGACACAAGTAGTTCAGCGACCGCATTGAAAAGGTCGCTGATGAAAACATCCACTTACCGTACCTGTCCATGGTCCTAGACTCCTTATTAGGAGGATGGACAGGTACTGAAGGATCGACTAACTCCTTCTTAGTGGCTGCGGCCACCACCATGGCATCAACAGAGACACCTTTAGATAGAAACTCTTTCTCCTTAGGGGCAGTAATAAATTTTGACGGCCTCCTTGGGGTAGGTTCCACTGAATCAGGGGCCATCCAAGCCTTCCTTGCCACCACTTCCATAAGGGGGTCAAAGGGAGGGGACACCCAGGAGGTGGAAGGGCGAGAGCTGAACGCCTCAAGGTAAACTGACTCGTCCCCTGAAGGGTTAAGGGCAGGCCAGTTCCCCCTCTGTTTCAGGATTTCAAGGATGTCAGCAAAGGAGACATCCTCAGAGGGGGAGCGAGGGGAACCTTCAGATTCCTCCAAGTCAGTGTCAGAGGTGATAGACTCAGGAGAGTCAATGTGCTTCCTCTTGCACTGTCTCTTCCGAGGGGGTTCTCCTACCGGATCAGGAGAGGCCTCGGAAGAGGAGGAAATTCCCAATGGGGAAACCTGAGGAGCTGGCTCTCTGCAGTCTGATACAAGGGGATGGGTAGAAATCACTGCAGGCACTGAAGAGGGAGGAGCTGACGGAGCCGACTGTGGGTCAGACACTGGGTCTAGCACACTCCGCATGACCTTGAAGGCGCTCCTATCAGGCAAGGCTGGAGGTCCCCGCTCCGAGGAGACAAGGACCCCCCCAGCACCGACAGGGATGGCTCCGAGGCCGATGTCGGAGCCGAACTCACCAGCGCCGACGCTCCGAGAGGGAGAATGGGGTCGGCCAAGGGTTCGATGCCACTCGCCCCTCGGAGCCGACGAGGGAAGCTCGGTGCCGAGATCCCTCCAATGAGGAAATCGGAGCAGACGACGGAGCCGAAAGGGAAGGTATCGGCTCCGAAGCACCGACAGCCATGGCTCCGATGAGCCCCAGCTCCGAACTCAAAGTAGTCGGATGAGGAATAAAATCAGGGATGGAAATAGCCACTGACTGTTGAGTAGGGCTATGCAGCATTTGGGCCAATGCCTCGGACTTGAGAAGTCTACTCACCACCCTTTGTAAATCATGGTCGGACAGCCTGGAGGACCGAGAGGAATGAGACCTATGGCTCCGTTCCGATAGAAGAGGAGATCCCGGAGCCGAATGGATGGAGCCGATGGAAGGGGACCTAGACCTCTTCTTTGAAGGTGGCTCCGATAAGCCTATCGGAGCCAAATGAGTCTTGTCAACCTCGGCTCCAGCCAGAGCCGAGGTGATGGTATGAGATTTGGAAACATTGGCTCCAGCCGGAGCCGATGTCGAAGCCATTTTAAAGCCTCCAGGGGACGGCTCTGAAACTGGAGCCGACGGTCTGGAAGTCTTAGAAGGCTTCCCCGACGCAGACTGGGTCGGGGGGGCTTCAGGCTTTAACAAGCCACGTAGAATCAACTTATTTTTGCGTTCCTGCAGGACTCTAGGGCTGAATGCATGGCACACAGCACATGAGTCCTGCAGGTGCAAAGGTCCCAGGCAATATACACAAGAAGTGTGACCGTCTGTCAGAGACATTTTCTGACAGCACGAATCACACTTCTTGAAGCCTGAGACCTTGGAGTCTTTAGACATCCTAAAATCTGAGTGAAGAAAAACACAAACACAACACACAGACACATCCTTAACCAAAATAAAAATCCAGTCACACTGAAGGACTAGGGGAAGGAGAGGGAGAGGGCCAAAGGCCTAAAAGTTAAGAAGGGAATAAAAAATGGATTCTAACACAAGAGGGGACCAGATTTAAACTAATGGAATACTTTAAATAAAAACTATACTAAATGGAAAAAATAGGGGTTGAAATTGAAGTTTCTGAACAAGAAAACTTACTAACCTGCCAGAGCCTGTAGAAGCACCTCGTCAGCTAAGCAGCAAACAAGATCTGAGTAGTTACCGCCTAGCATTGTGGGATATAGGGGAGCCTCGAGCTGGTGGAATTAGCTCTCGAGCTTTAGTATTGGCCGAGAACCCCATCCAGCAAGAATGAAGGCGAGATTGACAACTTAACATTCAATGTTACAAAATCTTGGAACCATGACATTCGACCTTCCACGGTTTGTGTAACTTTCATGTAAGAATGTGATAGTAAACCATGCATAAACTAATACAAAAACTGAGTGATGACATAAAAACTGTCATGCAACACCTGCAATCACTGTATGGATACAAAATCATGCCAAAACATTTTATGTGGAAAAGGGACCTCCATAGTGGGTGAGGTAGGGTATGAATTCCATGTTGGATAGAAAGGCAAATTGTTCACTAGTGTGTTCGATGACTATAAAAAACATTGTTAGGCTTGTAAAGGACTAAAAAATGAAAAAGACTAAAGAGGATTTGAAAAAAAATCCAAAAATATTATATTGATAAGACTGTTCTTGTTTATTTCTGGATTACATGTAAAATAATGGCCAGTATTCATAGAAAACACATAATATTGCACAAAGTAGCACAAAGAGGGATGATATGCAGGGAAGATCTGATTCAGGGACACAGACAGCATGCCCAACAGTATTTAGCATATGCAAATTACTACATAATGCTGTTGAAAGCATATAAACCACCTATAACTCATAAATATGGTGATAATGATGACAGTGTATAACAATCTTTATTCATCTTTAGCAGCCTGGTTATAAAGGAGCTGAAAGAACCTGCTTGACCTCAAATAGCAATTGAAATACTGAAGAGGACATTTACACACACTAACTAGCAAGCCAAAAGACTCCAACTCCATCAAACAACCAGGCTCTATAACCTTGATACATTAAATGGGGAACACCACAACCCTCATTCTGATCCTCTGTAAGAGTAGTAGTTGCAGACCTGCAAGTTACAGTACAAGCTGCTCCACAACAAGTGAAACATATCCCATGGCTTGAGCCATCTGTTTCAAAAAGAGGTGCAGAATTTCAAAGGCAGATACTGAAACTGATTGTACTACAATTTAAGCATTCTGGTAGGGTAAGCTTTGCCCCCTACGCCACACTTATATATTCTAATTCCAAGTTCTTGATGCAAGAGACAGACTGTAGTTATGCAAATGATTACATAAACCATGGCAGAGCTTTTCAAACGCATATAAAACAGCCTCAGTGCATCACAGTGTTCACTAATTCTGATTGCCAGAAATGGATGGGACACAGGAAAGACCACCCCCCCCCAGTGTTTGTGGTAGGAACTACTATAACAGAGCCACACATCCAGCTTCAAGTATCTGGGAGGGGTGGTTGAGGAGGTCAAAGTTACAATCAGAGGGGCATAAGCCAACTGGTACAGAGTCTCAGGTGTAATCTATGACAGAAGAATGCCAAAGAAGCTGAAAAGTAAGGTGTACAAAACAGTGGTGTGACCAGTACTGCTGTATAGTACAGAAACCTTGGCAGTAAAGGCAGAGCAGAAGAGAATGCTAGAGGTGATGGAAATGAAGTCTCTGAGAAGGGTGGAAGGATGCACACTGTGGGACAGACAAAGACATGAGGACATAAGAGCGGAAGTCAAAGTAGTTCCATTTGCAGAAAATATCAGAGAGAACAAATTACGGCAGTTTAGGCACATGTGCAGAAGACAATCATGAACATTTGGGACAGACAATAAGAAGGTAAGAGGAAACAAGGTTGTCTAGAAAACAGGTTAATGAATTGTGTGAGAAGATCTATGACAATTAAACATGTGTCGAAGAAGGCACGAGTGTGGCATTGAATTGAAAGAGATGGCAACAGTTAACACAACACCCTGATCCCATGTACAAAAATGGGTAAAGGGGGTTGATGATGATGACGATGAATTCCATGTGGGTAGGGATACCCCAAGTGAGCTTGTAAAATTGTGTCACTCACATATGGAATGAATGGGGATCCACAGACAGTCCATCTCAGTGGACACAATGGTATAGCAAAGTTAAACAGCCTAAGTAATGAGACCTTTAAGTGGGACAGGGAACTGTCTAGTAATTTTGTATCTATTGGCTTTTTATATCCTCCATCAGTGATACTGCAGCAGGCAGAGGAGTATATATGGTTCCAAAGGAATGCAGAAGAGACAGCCACCACTATGTAGGCATTTTATAGCATTGGTCATTTCTCTGAAGTCCTGCGAGCCATTGGTTGCACACATATTGCTATCAAGACCCCACCTGGTAAACAAGGTGTTAGACATCTCAACAGGAAGGACTGTCATTCCTTCAACTGCAAGGTAGTTTGCAATGATCAAGGCATCATCTATTATGTCTCCATGTACCATGCAGGCCAATTCTTTAATATGGCATACATCCTATATATGACAGTGGTTTGTTTGTGATGACTTCCCACTCATCATCTATTTGGTAGGTGCATATGTAAGGGGGGACAGAGGGCAGTAAGTATAGTTATCATGCAGTCAGATAACAAGCCACATACAATGGTGTCACGATTATGTGTTGTATGGGATGTTTAATATGTACTGGAACTGTGGCTGATGTCCCCATCCACAACCTCCAATAAATACCATGATAACGAAGGCATATAGTACTGCACATGTGCTAAGGCAGGGAATGTGGTGAAATGTGTTTTCAGTAAGCTTCTGCTGCCTTAATTCATCCAGTAGGGCACTGCAGTACTCACCTAAGACCTGCATCAAGATGTGTGCTGCATTTTGCACAGTGTATACCCTAGCAGTGCATAAAAAGCTACAATATATCTACCAGCGGGGCCCACCATGCCTGTATGGACAATGGCCAAGGAGCAGGGAAGTCAGTCACAGAAGGATCATGACCCTATGCAAGGTGAAGATGGGCGCAATACATTAAGACAACAGTAAAGAGGTGGCATCCTGTCCACAGGTATGAGCAAAAATAAAGACAATGCAGAATAAAATGATGCATGCATTGTCAAACCCAGGCTATTTAAGAGGGCAAGGAATGGCTACACTGTGCATTGGACATTACCTTACCCATGCATATTAGGGGGTGGACCGTGCACAGTCATCATCACTTGCACAGGTAGGGAGATATAGCAGGTTAAAACAATGATATCACATGTGTCAGGGTCACTGAGGTGGATTACATTTTTCTGTAGTGGGATGGAGCTGCTATGTTGTGAATATTGGTGATGTGCACCATGGTGGCCTGTAGTGCGGGAACGTAATGTGTTCTATGGCAAGTATGGTATAGAACTGGAGAACCATGCATGTGCACCTTGATGGGATGTCCCATGTCAGAAATAAACAAATATATGTTGCCCATAACCCAGATAATGGCCACAGGTAGAACTTTGGAAGCAACAGTACACTGCCTGGTGAGGTATCCTGGGATGTAGCTTGAGGATTGCTGGTGGCCATCTATGTAAGAATGGCCATGGCTAGATGTGGTAACATATGTGGCCAGAATGAAAATTCATGCTGTATTAAGAACACTCTGTGTCATCTAAATATGTCCAGCTTTTGACAAGCCAGCTCACATTTGGACACTTCCATGGCCATCAACAGCAGGGCTTGTGGGTGGAAAATGGAGAACAGTTCTCTCTACCTTATGGTTGCATCAATGGATACAACATTAGCCACCACTGACATGAGCAGCATTTTCTGTTCCCTGTCCCTATACTCTGTTACACTGGCCATACAGGTATTGCACATTTTCTCACAGGCCATATAGCAAGCCCACCATATCTGCAATGGTGTAGAGAGTAGCTGTCTGTGCCAGGATCACAAACCTGTGCCTAAGCTAATTAATGCCGAGTGTTGCACCCAGGACTAGGATAGATCTGGAATAATAGTGGCAATGACAGACCACAACACATCTCTACTGTGTGGTGTAAGCACACTTCAGTGGCAGTGTGGCTTACCAATGTCATCTGGGCTAGGGACTCCTATGTATCCTGGGAATAGCTTAGTGTTACAGGGGATCCACTATATACAATAGAAATTCGATTATCCAAACTAATTGGGATCTAGGATAGTTTGGATAATTAACCTGTTCAGATAATCAAACATACATTGAATAAGATAAAACACTTCTAAAATCTTGTTTTTTTTTCTGCATGCAAGGAATACCCTTTTCAACCATTCAGTGATTCCAGTGGACAATAAAGAATATGTTTCATGCAACAAGTTCAAAAAACACATGCAAGCTAATACGTATAACCTTTACATATTCAGAATTTATGATTTTTCTTACACAAAAACTTTGGAAGGCTGCATTCAGATAATTGACGTTTCAGATAATCAACATTTGAATAACTGACTTTCTACTGTACTGGTGAGTCTAGAGTTTTAGTCTGACCTTGCACAAGCTTCTCATGTGAGGGTTATGTTTTAGTCATCTAGTGTTAGTGTTCCTGACAATGACAATGTATCATCACACTGTGCCATATGCACACAGCTATTGTCATCAGCCAAAGGTGACCTGCTAAAATTGGCATGTGCTCTCCTGTTGTGCTGGACCACTATACCAATGGAGCTTGTGAAAGTAAAAAGTATAAAAGCAAGATGCCTCTGGCAGAACTGAAATAAATGCCTAACCTCTGCATGGCAGGCATATTGGTAGATGACATAATATATGAATACATATGAGCACTCACATGCCTTGTCATGCAGGGTGCTACAATTGTGGACCAGAAGTACCTGGATGACAGATTTGCAGGGTCTGTATAAAAAATATGCAGAAGACTCCTGCTAATTAAGTCCTACCTCACATGTGATGCACCTTATAATACAGCAATGTGAAAGCTCATACTAACCTAGAGCATCCCCTGCAGACATTTGCAAAGTCATCACCAGCCCATCTCCCATATAAACAACACTGTGTATAAAGGTTCAGTCACCATCTCAGCCTGTGACATCAGAAGCTCTTCCACCTCTTTCAGGTGCTACTGTGTTGAAAAAATTTCTCTTCAGGCAGACATGTCCTTGACAGTGTTGCCTTGTTCTTGACATGTAATATCATATCTGTTATCCTTTGCCAAACTTGATGTGCATTTTTATTATGGTGAGCCAGAGCACTGACATTTTGTACCACTCCTTGCCAAACCTATTCCCAAAAAAACTTGCCCACATGGATGAGCATGCCATGTACGCATCATGGCATGAACAACTTCTCAGCATTGCTTCCATTCTGCAGCTATTATTTTGTTAAATACTCTGGCTTAAACTCGCTCTAGAGGGTTATTTTGCATAGAACTGCCACAACATCAGCATTAATAATATCAACAACATGAAAATGCCAACACACAAAACACTGTCACATGCTCCGAGGATTACCCTGCAGTGGGTGCAGCTATGCCCCCCCCCCCGCACCTCCTGCTAATTATATAAACCAGCTCCAAGATCGCACAACAGTGGAGTAAGGAAAAAGTCCCTTACCCCACTGTAACGTGATCTCATTCAGTATGCTGCTGGCAAAGACTCCGTAAAAAAGAATGGTCACTCTTATTTGCAAGTTCTAAAGAGTTCACTCGTGTGGGTGTGTGTGTGTGTGTGTGTGTGTGTGTGTGTGTGTGTGTGTGTGTGTTTGCTATAGATAGATAGATAGATATTTTAATTACCCAAGGCTATGTTAAGTGTAATTATTAATGTTTGAATGCAATATAAGATAAGATTCCTTTATTGTCATTGCACAAGTACCACAAAATTTGTAGCAATCCTCCTAAGGTGCATTCACATATAATGAACATGAATAAATAACAAAATACAATACAATACCAAACAATACAATGTAATAGAATGCAATGCAATAAGCAACTAAGTTACTGAATATGGGTGTATTGCACATGAAGGGAATAAAGTAAGGTGCACACAAATGTAAACATATACCTTATAGTGCAAATGGCTATTATCTGTACTCAGTGTTCAAACCCCAGCAAGACAAACAAACATACTAGCTCTGGTCCTCACTAACATCACAAACAGATGAACCATTGCAACCGTTGGGCCCTCATTAGTTAAAACTCACCACAAATCAGTCACCTTCAAACTGGCACTAACACCAGAAGTCACAAAGGGTGAAGTCAGACTAAAGTTCACCAAAGCAAACTATACCCTCCTAGGGGAAGGTATAAATGCATTCCAAGCCCCAACCCCAGCTGGAAGTGGTAATTACACCAAAGCTTACACTAAAGCCCTGTACAATCACTTGTATAAGTGTATAGACTCGGCTGTTCCAGAGAGAATAAAAGCCAGAGCCACAAGTAAAAAAAAAAGCTGCCCTGGGCATCCAGGATCAACAAACTACAACAGATGCAAAAAAAGTTGATGTCTAAGAAAACTTAGGTGAGGTTCCCAACAATGGAAAGCACCCTCCTCAGCCTCAACAGGTAAATAAGACAACATGCCAAATCCTCTAAGGGCAAATGTGACAAAAACTTTGCAATCACAGCTGAGGATAACCATAAGGCCTTTTACAGCAGTGTACATAGCCTAAAAGGTAGGACCCAAGCATGTGCCAAATTAGTAACTAACAGTATCACACACACTGATCCTACAGAGATAGCAAACCTACTAGCAGACAGATTTTGGTAAAATTTCACTTCCTTATCCCTTCCAAACTTATCATAAACCTTGCCCCCAACTCCCCCCACCCTACATATCCAAAGAGCAGGTCATTAAAGCCTTGTCTAAGGCAAAAAAAACAGCCTTTATGGGACCAGACGGCATCCCAGGCTGTCTTCTAAACAAACTAAAACATGAACTAGCATCACCATTAAATACCCTATTCAATCACAGCCTAACCACTGGCTTTGTTTCTGCGGAATGGAGAAGAGCAACAGTTATTCCCCTCCACAAAGGTGGCTTAGCAACAGACCGAGGGAATTATAGACCCATAAGTCTGACCAGCCTCATCTGTAAAGCCATGGAACGTATCATCATGGACCTCATAAATAAAGACATAGGTGACCTCCAAACCATGGATCCAACCCAATTCGGCTTTGTCAAGGGCAGATCTTTTGTGCTAAGCCTGGTGGATTTCTTCAAAAATGTGACCAGGGCCATTGGTGATGGCAGATCTGTGCACACAGCATACCTCAACTTGGCAAAGACCTTTGACACAATCCCACACACAGACATTACCGATAAACTTAGCAAACTGAATGTAAACCCACTGTTGTAAGATGGGTTACCAACTGGCTCACAAACTGGTCACACACTATCAAAGTGGGTGACTCCACATCAACCAGCAGACCTGTCACCAGCGGGGTGCCACAGGGGTCACTGCTGGGTCCCCTATTGCTTATAAGTTCATAGGTAGGTACTAGGCTATTGGCCCTAGGGCCTATATATGGCCTAGCCAAAGGTACCCTGGCTTTCGCCACCCAAGAAAATTATTTTCCTGTGCCACTGTCGAGCAGAGCCACAGAAGTGATCCCCGGGGTGAATTTCCTATCTCCCATCCAATCATCAAGATTTTTCTTGAAGAGTGCTAACGAGGAGCTTTGTTTGATATAGATAGGTAGTTTGTTCCAGAGTATGGGAAGTCCCTGGGACAGGAATCTATCCCTCCAGCATGTTCTGTTTATTGTGGTGATGAGATTTAGGTCCCTAGAGCGTGTAGCTCATAGGGATTGGGATTTCTTTAAGTGGAGCATGTCTAAAAGCTCTGGGTTTGACATAGCTTTGTGTGTTAGGCAGAGATCGCCTCTGAGTAGGCGATATGCAACGGAGTAAAGCTGCAGTTTTTTGAGAAGGTCTGCATAGGGCATCTCTTTGAGGCCGGTAATCCTCTTTGTGAGGTATTTCTGTGGCCTTTCCAGTTGTTGTAGATGTCTTGTGAGGTACATACCAAAAGGGGCATTGTACTCTATAATGGGTCTAATGAGGGACGAGTACAGGGGAACAATTACCTCTTTTTTCCTGGATGAGAAACCTTTTGTGATGAGGTGTGCCACGTAGAAGGATTTCCTGACTACTGTGGCGATGTGATTATCAAAGGAGAGACTACTGTCCACCTGTGTCCCAAGGTCTCTTATCACACTTTCGGTGTTAAGTAGACTACCACCTATGTGGTAGTTCATGGGTACTGAGTTTTTACCAGAAGGGATGACAATGCACTTTTTTTGGCATTGAGCTTGAGGCCATGGCTTTGATACCAGGCATCTGTCTCAGCGAGGCCCTTTTGTAGGATGTCCACATCTTTTGAAGTTTTGATTATGGCTCCTAGTTTGCAGTCATCTGTGAACTTCGTTAGCCAAAGACCTTCTGTGTTGGCCTGTACTTCAGAGAAGTAGATACCAAACAGGAGAGGACCCAGGACTGAACCCTGTGGTACTCCACTTGTCACTGGTCTGAAGTTGGATTTGGAGTCTGCTACTTTCAAAGTGTGGGTTCTGTCAGTGAGCCAGTTGGCAACCCATCTTGTGACATAGGGATTTATACCTAGTTTAGTGAATTTATCTATAATTCCAGAGTGGGGGATGGTGTCGCAAGCATTGGCGAGATCTAGATAGGCTGTGTGAACCACCTTACCATCATCTACGGCTTTGGTGACTGCTTCAAAGAAGTCTATCAGGTTTAGGAGACATGATCTGCCTTTTACAAACCTGAACTGGGTGGGGTCCTGAGTTTGGAGATTACCAATGTCATTGTTTATAAGTTCCATGATGATACATTCCATAGTTGTGCAGACTAGGCTTGTTAGGCTAATGGGGCGGTAGTTTCCTGGGTCTGTGGTGGCTCCCCCTTTGTGGAGTGGGATAACTGTCACTGTGCGCCATTCAGTGGGCACATAGCCTGAGGTGAGGCTATGATTGAACATGGTACTTACGTGGGGTGCCAGTTCATTCTGTAGTTCATGTAGAAAACAGCCTGGGATGTCGTCAGGTCCCATGGATGCAGTGTTCTTGGCTTTGGATAGTGTGTTTTTTACCTGTGCAGCCATGATTACAGGAACTTTGCATTCTTCCGGTATAGAGATGGGCCCTTTAGGGGATGACAGGGGGGTAAAGTTAGCATTGAACCTATCTGCCAGGATGTTGGCAATATCAGTTGGTTCTGTATATTTAGTGCCATTGTGCTGTAACTCAGAGCAGATCTGAGTGTTGCCATTGAGATTCTTGACATAGCTATAGAATGCTTTGTGGTTGTCTTTAGAGTCAGTGGCGATTTTGTTTTCATAACTAGCTTTGGAGGATTTTATGAGGGATCTCAGCTTCTTACTGAGGCTGACCAGGGAGTTTCTCCAATCATGGGATTTTACTCTTTTTTGCAACAGTTTCTTTCTTCTGTTGTAGAGTTTGTTTATGGCAGGGGACCACCAGATTGGCTTCCTTTTTTTGGAGGATAGCATCTTGGTCCTGTTAGGGATTGCACGATCCATGCACTCGTGTATTTGTGTAGGATTCAGCAGTCATACCTCTATTGTCCGTCAGCATGGGTGTCGTGAAGTTTGCCACTTCTGTCTTAAGAAGCATGAAGTTAGCTTTGGAGAAATGTTTTACTGTGGTTTCCCTAATGGAGGTAGCGGAGGGATGTGGATGTCTAGGGTGATTAGCTTGTGGTCGGATCTGACCAACGAGGAATTGACCTTTGGTGTGGAGCACCAGTTGCCCATGTTGGTAATAACCAGGTCTAGGATATTGCTGCCCCTGGTGGGGGTGTGCATAAGCCGATCCATGGCATTGGAATTTATGAATCCCAGAAAACGTTGAGCACAAGAGTTGGTACATGAGTAGTTTTCCCAGTTAATGGTAGGGTAGTTGAAATCGCCCATTATTAGGGTGTTAGGTTGTACCCTAGTATCTTCCAGTGTATTAAGAAATGAGTAGTGGGAATCCTGGGGCATGGTGAGGGATCTGTAGCAAGCTACAATTTGGATTGCGGTCTTGCCCAGAGTTAGTTGGACTTGAATAATCTCGGATGCATTATGCTGAGCAACTAGCCTGGAGGTGTAGATATCCTTAATGAATATGGACACGCCTCCGCCTTTAGTGTTTCGGTCCAGGTAAGGTGGCCGAAAGGTGTGGTATGAATTATAGCCTGGTAATGCAGGGGTACTCTCTGGATCCTTGAACCAGGTCTCTGTCACTGCACAGATGTCAATGTTCTCCATTTTAAGGAGTGCCTCGAGAGAGTGCATTTTGAGGTTTAGACTTCTAGCATTGAGTAGCAATACCCTCAGATTCTTCTTGCCTGTACCTGTTAGGGTGGTGAATTTGTCATTTGAACCTTGCCTAAAAAAGGCACTATAGGGGTGGCTAGAGCCTTAGCCAGTATCCGGAATCCCAGAGGCGGCAGGTGCAGGTCATCTCTGGCAAAGCATCGTGGCGTGTCGATCATGTCATCCCAGGCAGATAGATACTGGATCCCCTTAGAATGACACCAGAAGCTTAGCCAATTGTTAAAGTCAATCATTTTGTCCTTGCACTGTGGTATCATTCTGGGTGATGGCAGGATGCTACTCAGGGCTAGGGTCATACCTGCCTGGGCTATAAGATCCGACAGCTCCTCCATGTCCCTTTTCATGTAGTCCAAGGAGGTACGTCACAGGTCATTCACACCAACATGGACAATGACAGAGTCATATTTGTACTTGTTGTGGAGTGACCTGAGTGCATGCTTTATGTGGCGGATCCTGGCACCCGACAGGCAGCTGACAGTAACTTTCTCCTTGTTTAGCCTGGTGAGTGGAACATCAGTGTGCCTGACTATATTGTCACCTATGACTAGAGTGTTGGGTACGTTGTTATGCCTTATGGGCTGTGTTTGAGTGCACACTGAGTTTGTGGGCTATGTGTCATTTGGGTTGTGTTGGGGGGTGGAGGTTGCTTGTGTTTCTGCTTTGGAGGTCCCTGTTGCTTGGGCAGTTTTTACTGAGAGCCTCCACGAATGTAGGTGTGTGTTTTGTGTTTCTATGTGTGTGTTTTGGTGGTGTAGGTTTTGAGGGACTATGTGCTGAGTGTGGTGTGGTGCAAGTGTTTACCTTCTCCTCTTGACTGTCTAGTCCAGTCTTGGGTGAAGAGAGCTTTGCTTCCAGTTTGGCTATATAAGTGCATCTCTCACAGGTTGTAGTGTTGGGTGGTAGGAGGAGAGGGTTGTCTGTGTACATGAGGCAATTACTGCATTTCCCCAAGATGCCCAGATTCATCAGGTAGACAGGAGAAAACACCGGGACCCTTAGACATGCCTGGAAAGGTGTTTAATTGTTAAGTACTAGAAACTGTTTTCCTCTAGACAGTGAGGAGAGTTGAGTGCTGTAGTAATTTGTAGCTTATTTAGTGCTTACAATAAGTTCTGAACAAGGGCTGAGCTCAAAGAAACAGACGAGTGCTGAAACAAAAAACTGGCTAGTTCTAAGAAACAAAATTAAGCTAGAAGGCTTCCCTCCAACACAGAAAGGCTTGGGGTCCTAGAAGCCTACAAATAGTCCTAGACACAGCAAATCTATATCCAGGCTACACTACCCACAGGAAAGGAAGGAAACAAGCTTAGAAATTTTTTTCTTCTTTTTTTTTTAGTGGAAAGAGAGAAGGGAGAAGCAGAAACTAAGCCGATTGGCCTTCTCAAATGTTCTCCCTGTACTGGATAGAATGAGGTAATGACACTAGACTGGGAGGAGGGTCCCAGATCAAATTTACACTAGGAGTGGGCAACTGCAAAGCCACCAACTATAAAAACACCATACCAATAGGAAGGGAGGGTGGGAAACAAACTGCAGAAATGTTTCTCACAGCAGAAAAGCAGCAGTGAGCCTTTAAATGAAAGTTTTAAACAGCTAAAGAAGCCTCTAGAAAAAGAGGTTAACTGCAACAAGTTATCAGAAACAAACAACCCAACAGATGCTTAATAAAAGTGGACAATTTCCAGTTAATACCTCACACACAGTGAAACTAGCTAGAAAAATATACAGTACACAAAGTGCTATAAATAACAAAGAAATAAAGAACAAAATAAGCAAAAAACAGGATACTTAATGTTATATATTATAGTTCCGAGTTTGCTCAGTGTCCTTCCTTCGATTAGCTCAGTGTGAAATGGCAGAAACACTCACGACTTAACTTCTTAGGTAACAGAAAGTTGGAAACCTGAGACAACTTTTAAGAAAAAAAGCTCAAAAGAACCAATGAGGTGCTTAGTCTTAGCTGTAGCCAGGTGACCTCAGTCAGCCAATGACCTTAAACAATTCTCTCTCACTGAAATGCCTGATGGCTTTGGCTAATTAATTTAAAATAGTTTTTTTTTCTTAAAATTGCATTTTACCTGACTCTGGCCTAGCACTCAAGTGTGGGGTCATTTATTGCACTGTTCTGACTATTTTGCTACTTGTGTATCTCTGCTACCTTTAAACTAAAAAAAAAAAAATCTTGCTTTTTTCCCACTTTCTGAAATTTAAGAAAGTTCAGTTACAGATTTGCTGTTCTGAACTGTTTATAAGTTTCTTGGAGGCCAGTGCTTGCTTGAGCTAAATGGAAGCCTCTGTGTTCACCAGTGGCAGTGGTTAACACTGAGCAGCCTGCCTGTCCTTGTAGGAGTGGTTACTGCCTAAAAGCTGTAGTGTTATTGGCCATTTTGGGTCAATTCCAAACTCCTTGATCTCTCTCTCTTAAAACCCTGCTGCCTCGTGGTTTTGGTGTCTTTCCAGGCTTGAGAGTTGTTGCTGAAGCACCTACCAAGGGGAGAAAACACTGAGAGAAGAAAGGAGCCACTTTTGAGATTTTAAGTATGTTCTTCTGATTTGTTTAAAATTACCGCTTTGCCGTCTACTTTTCAGCATTTTCCGGCTTGCTAAAGTTGATATCTGTATTAGAAACCGTATTTAGAACACATCTAGAGCCTGTTTACTGCATTTCCTGTGTTGCACTTAATTTAAAATCGTTTTTTTTTTCTTAAAATTGTATTTTTCCTGACTCTGGCCTAGCACTCAAGTGTGGGGTCATTTATTGCACAGTTCTGACTATTTGCTACTTGTGTATCTCTGCTACCTTTAAACTAAAAAAAAAAAAAAAAAAAAATAAAAAAAATAAAAATCTTGCTTTTTTCCCACTTTCTGAAATTTAAGAAAGTTCAGTTACAGATTTGCTGTTCTGAACTGTTTGTAAGTTTCTTGGAGGCCAGTGCTTGCTTGGGCTAAAGGGAAGTCTCTGTGTTCACCAGTGGCAGTGGTTAACACTGAGCAGCCTGCCTGTCCCTATAGGAGTGGTTACTGCCTAGAAGCTGTAGTTTTATTGGCCATTTTGGGTCAATTCCAAACTCCTTGATCTCTCTGTCTTAAAACCCTGCAACTCTCTTTTTGTGTGGTCTTGCGCACAGAGCAGCGTTGGTCAGCGCCGCTTAAACAGGTGTAAAGTATTCCCGGCTCCACAAAGTCTGCTCTTCACTTTTTCCCTTAGAACTGCTCTAAATCTCAAAATAAGCACTCTATTTTCATTCTAAAGCCCTGCACTTGTTCGTATAAGTAATCTCATAGGTAAACACAAATAAACTTAAGCACTACATCCTGTTATACTCCTTTTAAGCACTTGCTCCCTACTGTTTCTTTCTGATCAGTCAATAAGTAGTTCCCTATATTATTCAGGCATGTGCAAAGGTCAGTTTTGGGTATACTCTCCAGTCCAGCTGGTGAATCTGGGAATCTTGAGGCAATGTTACAACTGCCTTATGTATACAGACCACCCTCTCCTCCTCCCAACAAGCTCAAATATATGTGAGAGATGCAACTATATAGACAAACTGGAGGCTAAGCTCTCTCAACCCAGTTCTGGCACAGCCTGTCAGGAGGAGAAGGTAACAGCACACACCAGAAATCCAGTCTCACATAGATCAGCAAACCAAACACATAAACACAACAAAACATACTCGGAGGCTCTAAATAAAAATCTGCCTAAGCAGCAGAGACCTCCAAAGCAGACATTCAAGCAACCCCTATCACGAAACAATACCCACGTAGCACATAGCTCACAAAGTCAGTGTGCCACACAGTCACAGCCCTTAAGGCTAAACAACACACCTAATATACTTGTAATAGGTGACTCTATTGTCAGACACACTGACGTCCCACTCACCAGGCTGAACAAGGAGAAGGTCACTGTAAGCTGCCTTTTGGGTGCCAGGATCCGCCACATAACACAAACACTCAGGTCACTCCAAAGCAAGTACAAATATGACTCAGTCATTGTCCATGCTGGTGTGAATGACCTGAGATGTACCTCCCTGGACTACATGAAAAAAGACGTAGAGGAGCTCTTTGATCATGTAGCCCAGGCCGGTATGACCCTGACCTTGAGTAGCATCTTACCCTCACCAAAAATGATGCCACAGTGTAAAGACAAAATGATCAATTTTAACAATTGGCTAAAGTATTGGTGTCATTCAAAGGGGATCCAGTGTCTGTCAGCCTGGGATGACATGCTCGACAAGCCACGTTGCTTCGCTAGGGACGGCTTGCACCTGTCACCCCTGGGTTTTCGAAGACTGGCAAAGGCTCTTGCCTCCCCCATAGTGCCTTTTTAGGCAAGGCTCAAAAGGCAAACCCAACTCCATAGACAACACAAAGAAAAAAAAAACTAAGGGTAATGCTGCTCAACGCCAGAAGTCTAAACCTCAAGATGCATGCACTCGAGACTCTCCTCAGTATGGAGAATATCGATATCTGTGCAGTAACAGAAACTTGGTTCAAGGCTCCCGAGAGCACCCCAGCACTAACAGGTTATACTTCATACCATGCTTTCCGGCCCCAAAACTCGGACCGAACCACAAAAGGAGGGGGAGTATCCATATTTATCAAAGATACCCACACCTCCAGGTTAGTGGCACTGCACGAAGCATCGGAGACCATCCATGTGCAACTAACAGTGGGCAAACCTGCCTTTCAGTTTGTAGCCTGCTACAGACCACCGTCCCAAACACAGGAACCTCACTCGGCTTTCCTGAGAACACTGGAGAATATGAAGGTCTCTCCAAACACCATTATATTGGGTGACTTCAACTACCCAAACATTGATTGGGAAAACTACTCAAGCCCAAACACCCTCGCCCAACGGTTCCTAGAATTTATAAACTCAAATGCTATGGAACAACTGGTCACCACTCCCACAAGAGGGGAAAACATATTGGATCTGGTCATCACCAACATGGGGGTCTCTATGTTCCACACCAGAGGTATACCCCTCATTGGTAAGATCAGACCATAAACAAATCTCACTGGACATCCATATGCTGTCCCCACCCCTAGCCAAGGAAACCATGGTGAAGAACTTCTCAAAAGCGCACTTCACACTTCTCAAAACCAAGATGGAATCCTTCAAAGCCCCCAGGCCAGTGGAAAATATGGTCCAAAATGCAGAATCCTTTACAAAAGCATTCTATGGACACCTACAGGAATGCATGGAGCATGCTATCCCAAATAAAACCAAGACTCACTCCTCCAAAGGCAGGAGACCTGTCTGGTGGACCCCGGCCATAAATAAGCTATACAACAGAAGGAGAAAGCTACTACATGACAGAGAAAAATCCCAAAAAGGGAAGGCATCTCTGATCAGTACTAGCAAGAAACTAAGATCCCTCATAAAATCATCTAAGGCCAGCTTCGAAAGAAAAATTGCACAAGACACCTAAAGATAATCACAAGGCCTTCTTTAGTTATGTCAGAAACCTGGGAGGCAACTCCCAGATATGCTCTGAGTTAGTGCAAAATGACAAAAAATACACTGAACCCGCAGACATTGCAAACATCCTGGCAGAAAGGTTCAGTGCAAACTTCTCCTTCCCTTCCCTCCCCAAAAGAGCAAATGTCTATCCCAACAGAGTGTAGCCTTCCTGAGATCACAGATGCACAGGTGAGAGCTGCCCTCTCCAAAGCAAAAAACACAGCATCAATGGGACCAGATGGTGTACCGGGCAGCGTCTTACACGAGCTCCAAGAAGAACTAAACCCTCATATAAAGTCACTGTTCAGTCTCAGCCTTACTACAGGATATGTACCCAAGGAATGGCGTACAGCAACACTGGTCCCACTCCACAAAGGTGGTGCCACAACAGACCCCAGAAACTATCGCCCTATAAGCCTGACTAGCCAGGTCTGCAAAGCTATGGGGCGTATCATCATGGAAATCATAAACAAAGACATTGGGAACCTCCAGGCACTGGATCCTATCCAATTCGGCTTTGTTAAGGGCAGATCTTGCCTCTTGAATCTGGTCGACTTCTTTGAAACAGTTACCAAAGCCATAGATGAAGGGAAGGTAGTCCACACAGCCTACCTGGACCTCGCAAAAGCCTTCGACACAATACCCCACTCGGGCATCATAAATAAGCTCACCAGCTTAAATATCAACTCCTATGTCACAAGATGGGCTGCAAACTGTCTCAGGGATAAAACCCACATGGTCAGAATAGCAGGTGCAATGTCAGACTCTAAACCAGTTACAAGTGGCATCCCAAGGTTCAGTCCTGGGACCTCTCTTGTTTGGTATATATTTCTCCGAGGTACGGGCTAACACGGGTGGACTATGGCTGACCAAGTTTGCAGATGACTGCAAACTGGGTGCCGTAATCGACTCTCTGGCTGACACAAGCATCCTCCAAAAGGGTCTCACAGAGATGGATAACTAGTGCCAGAGCCATGGCCTAAAGCTAAATGCTAAAAAGTGCATAGTCATCCCCTTTGGGAAAAACAAAGTGCCCACAAATTACCACATATGTGGTAATCCATTAAGTACGGAAGAAGTAATTAGGGACTTGGGGACCCAAGTAGATAGCAATCTCTCCTTTGACAATCACGTTGCCAAAGTGGTTAGAAAGACCTTCTATATAGCCCACCTTATCACAAAAGGGTTCACATCTAGATCAAGAGAGGTCATTGTGCCCCGCTACTCATCACTTATCAGGCCCATAATTGAATACAATGCCCCATTTGGGATGTACCTTACTAGACACCTGCAGCAACTGGAAAGACCCCAAAAGTATCTCACCAAGAAGATCAAGGGGCTCAAACAAATGCCCTATGCAGTTTGGCTAAAGAAACTCCAGCTCTACTCAGTTGCATACTGCCTACTCAGAGGCGATCTGTGTCTGATGTATAACGCCATGTCCAACCCAGAATTAATGGACATGCTTCACCTCAGGAAATCCAAATCCCTTAGAGCTACACGCTCCAGGGACTTGAACCTCAGCACAGAAATAAATAGGACATGCTGGAGGGACAGATTCATATCCCAGAGTCTCCCCTCACTCTGCAACAAAATCCCAATCCATGTTAGGCAGAGCCCCTCACTGACCCTCTTCAAGAGAAATCTTGATGAATGGATGGAAGATCGTAAGTTTATCCCTGGGATCTCTTCTGTGTCTCTGCTTGACAGAGGTACAGTAAACTAACCTTAAATGGGCTACCTTCTGTGACCTATTATACAGAGGCTTAGTCAACTAATCTAAAAGGGTGGCAAAAGCCAAACACACTCTGGCTAGGCTTATAAATGCCCTAGGGCAGATAGCCTAGTATCAACCTATGAACCCATAAACCAAGATGTCCCTGAATATGTGCTCAGACACACAGCCTCCACAAACACTAGGCCCAAATACAAGCCTGAATATGGCCAATGCTACAGATATCCCCACTACTTAGAAACAAACTTCAGAAATGTTTCTCACAGCAGAAAAGCAGCAGTGAGCCTTTAAATGAAAGTTTTAAACAGCTAAAGGAGCCTCTAGAAAAAGAGGTTAACTGCAACAAGTTATCAGAAACAAACAACCCAACAGATGCTTAATAAAAGTGGACAATTTCCAGTTAATACCTCACACCCAGTGAAACTAGCTAGAAAAATATACAGTACACAAAGTGCTATAAATAACAAAGAAATAAAGAACAAAATAAGCAAAAAAACAGGATACTTAATGTTATATATTATTCTCAGAAGTTCAGGCCAAAGTAAGGGGCTGTGGCTGACCAAGTTTGTGGATGGCTGCAAACTGGGTGCAATTAATGAATCCCTAAATGATGTCAGTATACTTCATGGGGGTCTTAAGCAAACCAACAACTGGTGTCTTAGTCACAGTCTCAAATTGAATTCAAAGAAATGCATTATCATTCCCTTCATTAAAAACAATGTCCCTTCACACTATCAAATTAACAACAATACTCTATGTACAGAAAAAGTGGTAAGAGATCTGGGATCACAAGTAGACTGCAACCTTAACTTTGACCACCATGTGTCTACTGTAGTAAGGAAGGTGTTCTACGTAACACACTTGATTAGCAAAGGCACTGCCTCTAGCGCAAAGGAGGTTACAAATCCCTCTATACTCATCACTATCAGGCCCATAATTTAGTATAATGCCCCCTTCGGCTTGTGCCGTACAAAGCACCTGCAGCAATTGAGAGATCTCAGAGGATTCTAACTAAGAAAATCAAGGGACTCCTGCACGTGCCTTACACAGACTGACTAAAGTTCCTGTCACTGTACTCAGTATCATATAGACTTCTTAGGGGAGACTTATGCCTGCCTTACCAAGCAATCTCCAACCCTAACCTAATGAAGTTGCTGCACATCCATAAATCAAAATGGGACTAGAGCTACCCATTCCAGGGACCTAAATATGGCCTGTGACTTGAATAGGACAAGCTGGAGGGGCAGATTTATTTCCCAACAACTGCCACGTCTTTGGAATAGGCTGCTAATTCATGTGAAGCAGAGCACCTCTATGACACTGTTCAAAAGGAACGGACGAGTGGATACGGCACCGTAAATTCTTACCGGGAATAGTGCCCGCAACCCTCCTGTACATGTGCAGTCATTATTACATACAGTTCTGGGTATTGGCTAGAGTATTTATATCTTACATTGGGATGAAACAGCTAGGGCTTGAAATGACCTCCAGGGTGATAGCCTTATAACCTCCTATGATCCTATGTGAGTATTTAGCGTTGTTCAGTTCACTTATGGCTCTGGGATAGAAACTGTTCTTAAGTGTGTTTGTGTGAGATGGAATGGACCTGAACCACTGCCACAAGGCAGAAGCTCAAACAGGTGATGTCCAGAGCAAGATGTTGGTTGCCCTGCTGAGACAGGGAGAGCTGAAGAGTTCCTCCAAAGAGGGCAGTGAGCAATCAATGATTTTCTGGGCAGAGTTAATGATCCTTTCAAGGGCCTTCCTGTCTGCCGCCAAGCTGTTGGTATACCACGTGGAAATGCAGTATGTCAGTACACTTTCAATAAAACATTGGTAAAAAGACACCAGTAGTTCCTCCCACAGTTTATTTGTCCTGAGGATCCTCAGGAAATGGAGACTCTGCTGTGCCTTCTTGACTGCCTCCATGTTGTTTATGGACCAGGAGACGACATCTGCCACATGTACATCTAGAAATTTGAAGGCAGGAACCCTTTCCACACAATATCCATTGACATATATTGGGTTGTGATCTGCATTGTGCCTCTGGAAATCTATTATGAGTTCTTCTGTTTTGGCAGAGTTCAGGGCAAGGTTGTTCTCAGTACACCATGCAGTCAGTCTTTGAACTTCATCTCTATATGCTGTCTCGTCTCCTCATGAAATAAGTACAACCACTGTGGTGTCGTCTGTAAACTTAATCATGGTATTAGGAGAATGAAATTGGACACAGTGCTAGGTGTAGAGTATACAGAAGGGGGCTCAGCACACAGCCTTGTGGGACATCAGTGTTTAGCCTGAGACTGGAGGAGAGGTCCGGGCCTAGTCTAACCATCTGAGGCTGGTTAGTCAAAAAGTCTTTAATCCAATGGCAGGTAGGTTCTCACAGTCCTAGGGCAGAAACTTTAGTGACCAATCTGTCTGGGATAACATCCTCACATAGCTCCCCTGCTGCTCAAGATGACAAAGTGCAGTGTGTAAGGCAGTGGAGATGCATCTTCTGTAGACCTATTTGCGCTGTAAGCATACTGGTGAGTATCCAAGATAACTGGGAGACTGTCCTTCATGTGTTGCAGAACCAGTTCAAAATGACTGGAGTTAGTGCCACTGGACAGTAGTCGTTGGAACTACTGATGACAGGTTTCTCTGGCACTGGAATGATCATAGTTGACTTCAGATAAGATGGAATAGTAGACTGTCCCATTCACCAGGCTAATCAAGAAGAAAGTTACTGTCAGCTGCCTATTGGCTGCCAAGATCCACCACATAATGGACACACCCAGGTCACTCCACAACAAGTACAAATACGACTCTGTCATTGTCCATGTTGGTGTGAATGACCTGAGACGTACCTCCCTGGACTACATCAAAAGAGACATGGAGGACCTCTCAGATCTTGTAGCCCAGACAGGTATGACCCTAGCCTTGAATAGCATCCTGCCATCGCCCAGAATGATACCACAGTACAAGGACAAAATTACTGACTTTAACAATTGGCTAAGCTTCTGGTGTCATTCTAAGAGGATTCAGTATCTGTCTGCCTGGGATGACACGGTCGACAGACCACGATGCTTTGCCAGAGATGGCCTGCACCTGTAGCCCCTGGGATTCTAGATACTGGCTAAGGCTCTTGCCAGCCCTATAGTGCCTTTTTTAGGCAAGGTTCAAATACTAAATTCACCGCCATAACAGGTACAAGCAAGCAAACTTTGAGGGTAATGCTACAAAATGCTAGAAGTCTAAATCTCAAAATGCACTCACTCGAGACACTCCTTAAAATGGAGAACATCGACATCTGTGCAGTGACAGACCTGGTTCAAGGCTCCAGAGAGCACCCCTGCATTATCAGGCTATAATTCATACCTCACCTTTCGGCCATCTAACCTGGACCGAAACACTAAAGGTGGAGGCATGTCCATATTCATTAAGGATATCCACATCTCCAGGCTAGTTGCTCAACATAATGCATCCAAAATTATTCAAGTGCAACTAACACTGGGCAAGACTGCAATCCGGGTTGCAACTTGGTACAGATTCCCCACCATGCCCCAGGATTCCCACTCTTCATTTCTTAAGATACTGAAAAATATTAAGGTACAATCCAATACCTTAATTATGGGTGAGTTCAACTACCCCACCATCAGTTGGGAAAACTACTCATGTACCAACTCATTCGTTCAACGTTTTCTGGAATTTATAAATTCCAACACCTTGGATCAGCTTGTCCACACCCCCACCAGGGGCAGCAATATCCTGGACCTGGTCATTACCAATATGGGTAACAGGTGTTCCATGCCAGAGGTCAACTCCTCGCTGGTCAGATTGAACCACAAGCGAATCACCCTAGATATCCATATCCCACGCCCACTCCCCATTAAGGAAACCACCATCAAAAACTACTCCAAAGCCAACTTCATGCTTCTTAAGACAGAACTGGGAAACTTCACGACACCCATGCAGAAGGAAAATACAGGTACGACTGCTGAATCTTACACAAATGCACTGTATAAGCACATACACAAGTGCATGGATCGTGCCATCCCCAAAAGAACCAAGGAGCTATCCTCCAAAAAAAGGAAGCCAGTCTGGTGGTCCCCACCATAAACAAACTCTACAACAGAAGGAAGAAGCTGTTGCAAAAAAGAGTAAAATCCCAAGATTGGAGGAACTCCCTGGTCAGCCTCAGCAAGAAGCTGAGATCCCTCATAAAATCCTCCAAAGCCAATTATGAAAATAAAATCGCCACTGATTTCAAAGACAACCATAAAGCATTTTACAGCTATGTGAAGAATCTCAGTGGCAACACTCAGATCTGCTCTGAGCTATAGCACAATGGCACTAAATATATAGAACCAACCAATATTGCCAACATCCTGGCAGATAGGTTCAGTGCTAACTTTACCTCCCTCTCACCATACAAACAGCCCATCTTAATACCGGAAGAATGCAAAGCACCTGTAATCATGGATGAACAAGTAATGACCGCACTCTCCAAAGCCAAGAACACAGTATCCATGGGACCAGGCAACATCCTAGGATGTGTACTGCACGAACTACAGAACGAACTGGCACCCCACCCAAGTACCATGTTCAATCATAGCCTCACCTCAGGCTATGTGCCTACTGAATGGTGCACAGCGATGGTTATCCCACTCCACAAAGGGGGTGCCACCACGGACCCCTAAACTACTGCCCCATTAGCCTGATGAGCCTTGTCTGCAAGGCTATGGAACATATCATATTGGAGCTTATAAACAAAGACATAGGTAACCTCCAAACCCTGGACCCCACTCAGTTTGGGTTTGTAAAAGGTAGATCATGTCTACTAAACCTGACTGACTTCTTTGAACCAGTCACTAGAGCCGTAGACAAGGGCAAGGTAGTACAACAGCCTATCTTGACCTCAACAAGTCTTTTGATATCATCCCCCATTCTGGAATAATAGATAAACTCACTAAGCTGGGCATAAATCCCTATGTCACAAGATGGGTGGCCAACTGGCTCACTGACAGAACCCACACAGTAAAAGTAGCCAACTCCAAGCCTGACTTCAGACCAGTGAAGAGTGGAGTACCACAGGGTTCGGTCCTGGGTCCTCTCCTGTTCGGCATCTACGTCTTTGAAGTGCAGGCCAACACAGAAGGTCTTTGGCTAACAAAGTTTGCAAATGACTGCAAAATGGGAGCCGTAATAGAATCACCTAATAATGCAGACACTGTACAAAAGAGCCTCACAGAGACAGATGCTTGGTGTCAAAGTCATGGCCTCAAGCTCAATGCCAAGAAGTGCATTGTCATCTCCTTTGGGAAAAACTCAGTACCCATGAACTACCACATAGGCGGTAGATTACTAAACACTGAAAGTGTGATAAGAGACCTCAGGAAAGAGGTGGACAGTAGTTTCTCCTTTGATAACCACATCGCCACAGTAGTTAGGAAATCCTTCTACGTGGCACACCTCATCATAAAAGGGTTCTCCTCTAGAAAAAAGGAGGTCATTGTTCCGCTCTACTCATCCCTCAGACCCATTATAGAGTACAATGCCCCATTTGGCATGTATTTCACAAAACACCTAAAACAACTGGAAAGGCCACAGAAATACCTCACTAAGAGGATTACTGGCATCAAACAGATGCCATACGCACACTGTCTAAAAAAACTCCAGCTCTACTCCATCGCATATCGCCTTCTCAGAGGTGATCTCTGCCCAACATACAAAGCTATGTCAAACCTAGAGCTGTCGGACATGCTATACTTAAAGAAATCCCAATCTCTCTGAACTACACGCTCCAGGGACCTAAACTTTGTCACCACAATAAATAGAACATGCTGTAGGGATAAATTCCTGTCCCAGAGACTTCCCATACTCTGGAACAAACTACCCATTCATGGCAAGCAAAGCTCCTCATTGGCTCTCTTTAAGAAAAATCTTGACGACTGAATGGGAAATAGAAAATTCACCCCGGGGATCACTTCTGCAGCACTGCTTGACAGGGGCACAGGAAAATAATTTTCTTGGGTGGCAAAAGCCAGGGAACCTTTTTGGCTAGGCTTATATAGGCTTCAGGGCTGATAGCCTAATACCTACCTGTGAACCTATAATTTGACAGAGACAGATTGAAGATCTTTGTGAAGAACCCACAGAGCTAGTCCACACATTCTTTCAGCACCTGTCCCATCACTCCATCAGGGCAGCAGCCTTTCTTGGATTAACCACTTTGAGCACACGTCTAACATCAAGCTCTTGTACTGTGAAGGTGTGGTTGTAGGAGGCTGGTATAGGTGACATGAGACTGCTGTGGCCTATCAGGTGGTGCCTAGGCATGACCATCTCTGCTATTTCTACTCCAAAATGGGAAAATAAATAGTTAAGTTCATCTACCATTGAGGCATCTCCATCAAAAGCCATACGGTCACTGGTTCTATGATTGGTGATATGCTGAATATCTTGCCATACTCATTGTGGGTCCTTGCTGATGAAGTGGTCCTCTATCTTCCTTATATAGGCGACTTTTGCCTCTCTGATAACTTTCTTTAGGTTGGCTCTAGCCACACTGTAAAGGACTGTTGTAAGGCCTGAAGGCTGTATTGCATTTTGTATTGTAATATGCTTTTGATGTCTCAACTATCCCACTGTTTCTATGCTTTTATGGAGTTTGGAACATCAGATTTGTGCCTGTTATGATTGCGCTGCAATTATAATTACTGGCATCTTTCTTACACGTGTGTGTGTGTGTGTGTGTGTGTGTGTGTGTGTGTGTGTGTGTGTGTGTGTGTCTGTGCGCACATGTGTGTGTGCATGCACACAATTGTTAATCTTCAAATAAAAAAACACTGGCTCTAATATATTCCATATAACTGGACATTTAGAAAAGACTGCTGCAGCTGAAGATGAAGACATTTGTTATAAAACTCTCCAATAGCATAAATCAATCTGCAATCACTAAAGGCCTCATGTCTTTTCCAATATTTTATAATCCATTTTTCATCATTACGTTTAGTGGCTTCTGTAAAAGCATACCTCTCAACCTTTCAGTGCAAGAAATTTGGACAAAGCCCAAAATAATGGGGAGAAAGGCCCAAAAATAAGAACACATTTTAAATATTGTTCCTATAAACTTAAAAAATTGCTAGAATAACAGGTTTTGCATTATTGTGTATTTTCTGAAAGATATGAAGTGTGAAACTCGAATGTCTTCCATTATTTATTATTATTTAGTGAATTACTGACTTCAATCCTCAATGATTTGGTAAGAAAAATACAAATTTTAAGAGAAAAAGGCCAACAATATGAGTCATAAATCTAGACAGTTGAGAGGTATGCCTAATACAATTCTGTCTTTGAACCGCAGGGGATAGGGGATACAGACATGGATGACCCAATGTATGCATGATATCTGCACTTTCAATGCTTTGACACTGCCACATCAGTGCTTTATGGGAAAGACACCAACATGAAGCAACCATGTTGGTATGGTACAGGTATAACTAACTGATAGTCACAATGCAGAGGGTGATGACTAAACGGGAGTTGGCTTATGAAAATTGAGCAACAGAGTGCCCTATAGCTCAGAATGGGAGACTTGTTCTATGCAATTGTTATAATGAATTGGCAGAATTATCTGTCAGTCCACAAATTAGTACAGTCAATCATCAAAACAGTGGAGGGAGGGAGTCTGCAATGAGGTCTAGTAATGCTAGCACACTATAAAGGTAGACAAAATGTAGTATATAATGTATGAGTGTTACAATTTGCAAACATTAGGGGATGGAATATACAGAGCAAGATGCAAACTAAACAACAATTTATTTGCTGACAAAGATGATTTGGGAGTGACAGTCATCTCTAAACTCAATCATGCAGCACAGTGAGAGGTGAGTATTGTGAAAGATAATGTAAAGTGTGGGCTAAAGGCAATCAGATGTCATACTGCTGCTTCATAGCATTGATATGGCTATATGTAGAGTATGTTATATTTCTACACGTTTTACAGGGAAACGGTGATATGAAATTCATGGAAGTATAAAGAGGAGGGTTAGAGACATTGTCATGATCATAAGAGGTGAAAATGACTAGACAGTGTAGACCTTGGGTATGTGCAGTTTAGAAGAAAAACTGGAACATATGATGTAGATTCAGTCTTTTATCAAGAGTCACACCAGGGAGAGCTAATGCAGAAGTAATAATAAAACAATGAAAGCTCAGGAACTTTATTAAAATACTCCGGAGAGACTCAGCTAATGCTTTCTAGGAGAAATTATTTTATTTTCTGTTGTGGTTGTATATAGAGAGTTAATGTAGAAGAACCAAATGTGAGCACGGAGGCATGGGAATGTAGTCAAAGAGCTATGTGTGATTTTAGGATTTACTTTTTACAGAAAAGGTACAGGCGTCTGAAAGGAAGTCTTTCCCCATTTTCAATGCACACTTATTGATATTTTATTATAATTATTGTTTCTGAAAGTTAAGTAGTAATGTAGTCTGACGCACACTGATTGTCTGTTTTTTTATTAATCCTGTTTACCTGTCTGCAAGAGAGCTGGTAAACCTGATCGGCCCTGGGTCTTCTGAGTATGCATAGACTGACTGAGTGAATTGTGTTTCTCTTTGAACATTCCTTCCCCTTGATTTTCTCACCCTAATCAGTTAGCATAAGCATTGCTTGCTTTTCCTTGATCATTTCTTATGTACCTGATTCCAGCTTAAGCCAGCCTTTCATTTACATAGCATATTTTTCACTGAACCCCTGGCATTAGAAGCCTTTTGCTTCTCTTATTTTCTTATTACAGTCCACAGCACCACTTTACTGATTCCCACGATCCAGTAGGTCAAGGTTATGCTTTATATTATAACAATTATCTTCTTCTCAGGATTATTAATGACATGTTTCTTACAACCTATCCTATTTAGCATGCTTATATTGTATATTGCCAATAACTGATACTATTGTCATATTTACTGCAAAAGGTGATAGATTTGTTACACTGTACTGCAAACAAAAGTTTTTGCAATTGTTACACTGGTATTTTGCCTTCTTGAAAGTGAGGTACTGTTGCTTAGTGTTTTTTATGCTGCCTTTGGTCATTGTATGAGCAATCATGATTGTGTTATTAATTGAAATATGTTTTGTAGTATTTGAAGTGAGTAGTATTTCTTAATGTTGTTTGATAATGTTCTGTGTATGCCCTCCCCAACATCTGCTTCTAATATTTAACTCACACACACACACACACACACACACACACACACACACACACACACACACACACACACACACACACACACACACACACTTACGTTTGGAGCTGTTTCTTGCTTATTACTATCTGCATGTTGTTTAAAGAATTTTATCTGTCTTAGGGGTCACATGCATCTTTGTGATCATAGTAAACTTGTTGGGAAAAGAATTCTGCATCCCCTTTCTCCTGTGGCTATCCAAAACCTGTGTACTTCCCCTCAGTGAAGCATCTCCCACATCTACTTTTTAACAGATTAAGATTACACTGCAACTTTGCTTGAAGTATGTTTGGTGCTGGTAATTTTTTTAACGAGGCATATACCCCCCCCCCCTTTATTAACAGGCTTCTTTCAAGCAAATATTCCCTTTAAAAAAATCAACAAAAGCTTAGTTTTAATTAATTGTATGACGGTGAAAATTAATTGCCCTTGCTGTTTCTCTTTCCCTATTTTAACTGCATTGATATTTGATTATAAATATTGTTTCTGAAAACTAGTAGTAATACTGTCTAATACACACTACCTGTGGTGTGTTTTTGTTATATTAGTCCTTTATACCTGGCCATAAGAGAGGTGCTAATTATGATCATCCCTGGGTCTTCGGAGTTCGGTCAAATATTGAATCATGCTCATTGTGTTTCTCTGCCCGCTTCACTCACCTCCCATCCCCAATTGATCAACTACCCCCTAGATTCATTCATTCATTCATTCATTTATTCAGCCTGTTCTCCACCCACCTCCTCTCATTTAGACACATATCACGAACATATACTGAATTTCCAAATACCATTAAATTTATTGTTGAAAAAATGTCAAATAAAATGACTTTCTTCATGTCTGCTTCTTTCTACTGCTGCCCATCTCATCCAAACTCTCCCACTCAAACCTCTTCACCTCAGACAAAAGCATTTCAACACCATTTACCCTAAAATATTTATACTCTTTCCAACATCTTCACTTTAGCCTCCAATACTACTACAAACCCCTCTACACTTCTCACCTCCAATGGTATCCCACAGGATACTCATCTCATTCTATACATACACAATTCTGCCACTGCAACTGGTATCCACCTACCATTAAACAGCCCCTAAAACTTCCCAAATTCCTCATAAAATGTATAACCATAAACTCCTCTTATTCATATGTGGTAATAGGCTCAATCACCTTGTCCTGTTTCCTTATTAATGCACAAAGTATAAAAATAAAATAGACCAACTAAGCTCTCTTATTTATCTCTGTATATAATTTCTAAATCTTTACTATCACAGAATCTTGGCTTAAGCCATAAGATCCCTCTGCTCACCACTTCCTCCCAGGCTAAGATTACTTTCTTGATGCCAGGCCAGGATTAAGGCAAAGATGAAATGCTCTCCTTTTTAAGCCAGACATCAACATACAACTCCATGCTCAAAGTAAATCCTCCTCAGATTCTCTTCCAAATTGGTTACTAACATAAATCCAGTCTCCATTTAGCTCCCTGATTTTTCTAGCTGCTGCCTTTCTCCCTCCTGCTGCTTCATTACAAAAGCTTAACAACATACCCAAGGACTTAACCTTCTCTATTTGGAACAAACATCTTATTTTTCTTGGTGACTTTGACCTCAATCTCCTTGGCCTCTCACAAAACTGCATACTTGAACTTCTCAGTGTATTTAATCTCACCAACTTGTCTCTCAATCTGCCAGACCTAATCTTTTCTAATGATATCATTCACTATTTGATCTAATAACCACAGACAACTCCTTACTTACTTCTCAGATTTTTGTCCATCCTCCCAAAGAATCACTGTCCTACAAGCTTCAACATACATCTTGATTGCAAAACGTCCACCATAAATCTCAAGTAAACTTTACCAAACTAAAAACATATCCATCCCACCTCAAATGGGACCCTATACTTTCGTCCTCAAAGGCTAATAATGCTGCCCAGCTCTTCACCCAACTTCTCTACAAGACTCATTGTTCCCTATAATACTGTACTAGCCCAAGAAAAACACCTGCCTCACTTATGAACTCAATACCCTCCAATCTCTCAGAGACAAGGCATGGCACTCCTGCAGTCTGACAAACTCCTTCTACCAGACAACACTAAACCCTCCTCAGAAACCTCTTCAAACAAGCCACTAGACATCATAAGAGCCATAATATGGGAACATACTATTCAAACCTTTTTCACTCCCTTAAACAATTCTGCGCAGACTTGAACTAACTAAATCACACTGGTTAAACATTTTCATCCCAAAATGACACAGAACTTCATCTGAACAGAGCAATTAACATTAAAACTGATTTAAATAACATTCCATTAGTGATGTCATCCAAAAATGTATATACTTCTTAAAGGTATATTCCATTAATACACATTACATTCCTCAATCATAAAAAATACATACTAACAAACTTTACACACACACACACACACACACACACATATATATACATATATATATATATATATATATATATATATATATATATATATATATATATATATATGGTTCCACTTCACAATATCGAATTACTGAATACTCAAACTTCATATGGTCAAGACCATATGATCGAGTTTTCAGTAACTCAAAGTGGAATAAAAAAAACCACAAACACATTGTTTCTGGAGGGGGGCAAGCCCCCCTGCACCCTCCCTACTGAAATATACCATCTCCGTGATCGCACTATAGCGAGAAAATGGTAGATCTCCCATTCTGCACATCTGCATACAGCACAGAATGGGAGATTTCCCTTTTCCCCATTGTAGTGTAATCTCGGAGTTGGTATATTTAAGTAGGAGGGTGTGGGACACAGAAACAATGTGTTTGTGTTTTTTTTTTTTTATTCCACTTCGTAATTTCGAGTTACTGACAAATCGATCATATGGTCTTGACCATATGAAGTTCGAGTTTTCAGTAATTCGATATTGTGAAGTGGAACCATATATATATATATATATATATATATATATATATATATATATACATTAAATAAATTGATACATTAATACCTATTTACAATTTTAACTGTCTCAATTTTAACATACTATCAATAGAAACAGTCTTATTCAACCCTGGAAACTTATCTGCTGTAGTAAAAAATTGCTATCTTAACTCTAACACTTCTAACTTCAGTTTCCACGGTCCCCACCCCACCCCCACGTCTACGTAAATTCCATCTAAAACCCAAAATGGAAAAATGTCTAGGAAATTCATCAACATGGTTAGACAAAGCATTTTGTATATTATTTTTATTAATATCATGTACATGTTCGTAAATTCACTCTCTAAAACTTCTCTCAGTCTTGCCAACATAAAACCCTAAACATGTTTGATGCATAGCCACATATACTACCCTTTTGAATGTACAATTATAATAAGTGTTCTGATTAATCCACTCTCTTCCTTTTATATTTACTTTTTCAATCTCCAAAATATATTTACATTGTGTATATGTACCACTGTGATATCCCAAACTAACAATCTGCCCTTTCAACATATTTTTAAAATTATTATCCAGTTTATAATCATTAGTTCATTTCCCAGGATTGTACAAATTTCTTCATTTATTCGAAAATTATTCCAATTTTGACATAATTTTTTTTTAGTTTCCTTCCAATTCAAATAACATGTTGTAATAATGGCCTTATGGGGATCATTTACTTTCACATTGCTGTTACTGACTTTGATTCTGTAACCCAGCAGAGAAACATAAATTCCCTCATTCCTTTCCATAACTACTTCACTCATTACATCTTTAATTAACAAACTGGAGTACCTCTGGTTAAAAAAATAGCTTTTAACTTTAGAATTTCATCAGAAAATACCTAATTTTCAGAAGACATTCTGATCGTTAGTACCATTTGTCCCTTTACTATTGCCTTTTTCTGGTGAAAGGGATGGCAACTTGAAAAATCTGACAATGTACTGGAATAAGTGGACTTTCTAAAACTGCCAGAAATAAAATCTTTCTGCTTCTATGTTTGGTAAGATTGACATCTAAAAAATCTAATATTTTTATCAGATTGACATACTGTGTACCGCAAAATATGGTAGCATTATTAATGTATCTCATAACTTGCACTAACTTATCTAAACCCCTATCTAAAAATTAAAAATATCATTCAAAAATCAGTTATAGAGGTTCCGATATTCTCTAAACCCAGAATGAAAAAGGAATTTCTCTTCCAAATATGTCATAACAATATTGGCATACATAGGGGTGCAAGTGGCCCCCATAGCCACCTCAGTTTCTTAATGATAAAAAGACCCTTCAAAATAAAAAGAAAAATATTCTACAACACTAATTCTAATAAAGCAATCAGACTATTGATTATCAAATTGAGGATGCTCAATCAAATATTCCCCAATCCAAATCATCCCAATCTAGTGGGGAATAACTGTGAATAAATCTTTCACATCAATGGTCACAAAGTTAACATTGTCATCATACAAAGCTGGGCTTATTCAAGTAAGAAAATCCCAAGAATCTCTTAACACATAAGGATTTCCCTGAAATAAATCCTTTAATTTAAAATCAACATACTTTGACAACACACAGTTTGGTTTTGTGAAGGGTAGATCATGCCTGCTCAACTTGGTCAACTTCTTTGAGTCAGTCCCAGAGCTGTGGACAAAGGCAAGGTGGTTCATACAGCCTACCCTGATCTGGCCCAAGGCCTTTGATACCATTCTCCACTCAGGAATCATAGAAAAACACACTAAGCTAGGCATCAACCCCTATATCACTAGGTGGGTTGCAAACTGGCTCACAGATAGAACCCACAGTGTGAAAGTCAGACTGCAGTCATGAGTGAAGTCCCACAGGGTTTGGTCCTGGGTCCTTTCCTGTTTGGTATCTACTTCTCTGAAGTCCAGGCCAACATGAAGGGACTCTGGCTGACAAAGTTCACAAGCGATTGCAAGTTGGAGCTATTATTAACTCCCCAAGTGATGTTGACATCCTACAGAAAGGCTTCACCGAGACCAACGACTGGTGTCAGAACCATGGCCTTAAGTTCAATGCCAAAAAAATGTGTCATCATCCCCTTTGGGAAAAACGCAGTACCCATGAGTTACCACATCAATGGTAGTTCAATGAACACAGAAGGCATTATAAGATCTGAGAACACAGGTTGACAGCAACCTCTCTTTTGACCACCACATTGCCACTGTGGTCAGAAAGTCCTTCTATGTGGCACATCTCATTAGTAAGGGTTTTGCATTCAGGAAGAAAGAGGTCATTGTCTCCCTCTACTCTTCCCTCATTAGGCCAATCATTGAGTACAATGCCCCATTTGGAATGTACTTCACTAAACACCTGCAACAACTGGAGAGGCCACAAAAGTACCTCACAAAGAGGATCCTAGGCCTTAAACATTTGTTGTATATGGACAGACTCAAAAAACTCCAACTATTCTCCGACTCATATCGCCTACTTAGAGGCGATCTCTGCTCGACTTGCAAAGCCATGTCTGACCCAGCTCCTTATGTGTTAAGAGATTCTTGGGATTTTCTTACTTGAATAAGCCCAGCTTTGTATGATGACAATGTTAACTTTGTGACCATTGATGTGAAAGATTTATTCACAGTTATTCCCCACTAGATTGGGATGACTTGGGTTGGGGAATATTTGATTGAGCATCCTCAATTTGATAATCAATAGTCTGATTGCTTTATTAGAATTACTGTTGTACAATATTTTTATTTTTATTTTAAAGGGCCTTTTTATCATTAAGAAACTGTGGTGGCTATGGGGAAATGCTACATCTAAAGAAATTCCAATCCCTCCGCACCACACGCTCCAGAGATCTAAACCTCATTACCACAATCAGCAGAACATGCTGGAGGGACAGGTTCATAACCCAGAGACTGCCCATGCTATGGAACAGACTTCCCATACATGTCAAGCAGAGCACCTCACTGGCCCTCTTCAAAAGAAATCTTGATGAGTGGATGGGAAATAGAAAATTCACCCCAGGGATCACTCCAGTGGCTTTACGCGACAGAGACACTGGGAACTAAGGTCGGGTGGCACAATGCCAGGGTAATCCTATGGGCTAGGCTTGTAAAGGCTCCAGGGCCATTAGCCTAGTAAACACCTATGAACCTATGAAGCAAGTTTTAGAGTTGGTGGTATTAACTATGAGTCTCAATGTTGGGGTGTCTATTAAAGATTTTGTGTGTTTTGGGAATTCTGAAAATTCATGGTATTATATATTGTTTATTTATCAAAATCTTCAATAAATCACAATCAATTTGTCCCCCTATAAACATATCATGCAAGTATTGATTTATTCCAGAATAGGAGTTATTAACTTCATTAATAGACCTTATTTGGCTTCATAACTCTAACTGATTTATTAATAAAAACTTGAGTGAGTAGTTCATATTCTTCTTCAGTCAAATTATATGATTTTGTGATTTGATAATACACAGTGTATTTCTAAAATCAGATTCAAGAATCCTTTCAAATAACTGTACATAATTTAAAGGGGGATTAAATACACTTAAGCAATTAAATCTATGATAATCTACATGTCTTGTGTCTTTAAACTACATAGCCAAGTTTAATTTTCTGGTATATAATTTTTACTTTATCATCAAATCAGCCAATTTGGCCCTTCTCGAGGGCACAAAGTCCACCCCCTTCTCAAAAAGGTTGGCATGTTTTTATTCAATACAACATCACCATAATTATATATCTGGAAATCATTACTGTTGTCTTGGACAATAATAGGACCTATTTCCAGTGGGTAACCACGTCACCCCCTCTACCTCCATTGATTCTGTTCCCTAAGTGTCTGAAAGAAAGTTCAGACATCCTCCCCAAATTTCACCTGATTCATTAACCTCTCCGATATGTGCAATGGGGAGAGGGTCTAAAGTAGCATAATCAGGTGTATCATAATCTTCATTAAAATAGTCACAATGTACTTCATTACCTTCACTTACATCAACCTCTGAAGTTACACTTCTTCTTCTTTCAGCTTTTCCAAGTTTGGTGCTCATCCCAGTGGATCACGTGTCCGCTCATGTTTGGCAGTGGAGTTTTATGGTGTTGAGTTGCCAGCCCAGCACCCAACCTTCCACAGAAGGCACACACACATACGCACTGACACCTAGGGCCAATTTAGAGTGTCCAATCCACCTACAGCATGTCTTTGGGATGTGGGCGGAAACCGGAGCACCCGGAGGAAACCCACGTGACCACAGGGAGGGCATGCAGACTCCACACAGATGGCACCCCAGCCGAGGATTGAACTGGAGAACAACCTCTGAAGTTTCACTACTCATCTGATTACCATATGGTGGGGGATAAGCTTTCCCGTTTTCCTGCTCTTTTTTTGTCTCTTAATTTATTTTCTTCTTATTTTTAATTTCTTTGCGTAAATGATCAACATCAACAAATATTCTGTTATATTTGGATATTTCTACTTCAGATAATAAGTCATTTCTATTATATAAACATTTAATGTCCTTACATGTCCATTTTTCAAATGTTAAACTTCACAAGTAATTCTGTAAGTTCACAGCCATGTTTATCAAATAAAATTAATAACTGCGTGTGCAAATGAGTATCTGCATTAAGTCCCATGGGAAATTTCCAAGCACATAGACCCTTAGGTACTCTACCTGTTTTTATACATTCTTTAAAATAAGCATTCTCCAGGTGTAACTTGCAGTATTTAAATCACTTGTTCTGAAAAAGGATTAAACTACTTCAAATGAAGTATCTCCAGTAAGCCATCCATCTTCAACATATAGTTCACAACTACCTTCCAACCATTCACGTACCTGATTAGGATAATCCTCGCCATACACCTTTTGTCTTGTGGAGTGTCAAGTCCTTGAATCATCCATAGGATGTCTAATTTGTCATGTAACCCAGGTAACTCAGAATAGTCATCTCATACTGCACCCATTTTCTAAGCATGAGTAATAGTGTTATTAATGTCCCCATTTATTGCAAAATACCTGGCTTAAGAAACTAAGATGGAGACTTTTTGGAAGAGCTGCTGAATAAGCAGAGTTAAATTATCAGCACACGTAGAAACTTCCCCCTCATTTCTACATAAATTCCATCTAAAACCCAAAATGTAAAATGATGTCCGGTAAACATGTTTGGCACATATTCACATATACTACCCTTTTGGATGCACAATTATAAAATGTTTTTGATTAATCCACTCTCTTCCTTTTATACTTACTTATTCACTTTCCAAAATGTATTTACACTGTGTACATGTTCCACATTTCTATGTACCCTTTTTGTTACCCTTGTGGAGTCTCAAACTAACAATCAGCCCTTCCAACATATTTTTAAAATTATTATCTATTTTATATACAATCCTCAGTTCATTTCCCAGGATCGTACATATTTCTTCATTTATTTGAAAAATATTCCAACATGTTTAGGGTTTTATGATGGCAAGGCTGAGAGAAGTTTTAGAGAGTGAATTTATGAACATGTACATGATATTAATGAAAATAATATACAGAATACAGTTAAACTGTAAATAGGTATTAATATATGTATGCGTGTAAAGTTTGTGTCAGTATGTATTTTAAATGATTGAGGAACATATTTAATATGTATTACTGGAATACAGAAACCACAAAAAGAAAACTGGTAAACTGTAGATTCATTGGAGGCTGCAAGATGGTGAAAAAAACACAATACACTGCACTAAAATAAAGCTAAGTGCTGTAATTTACTTTAGGGCAATGTGTTGTGTTTTTGTTTTCACCAACAAAAGCACTTTACTTTAGTGCAGTATATTGTGTTTTTTTTCACCATCTTACAGCCTCTAGTGAATCTAGAGTCTACCAGCTTTCTTTTTGTGGTTTCTGTTTTCAGATTTAGTGTCTTTTTACCTTTTTGGTTTTGATTTCATTAATGGAATATACCTTTAAGAGGTATTTAAATTTTTGGATGCCGTCATTAGTAGAATGTTATTTAAAATCAGTGTTAACATTAATTACACTGTTCTAAAGAAGCCCCTGCATGGGTTTGGGATGAAAGCACTTAACCAGTGTAGTTTAATTGGTTCAGTTTTGTTGGTATTATATTTTTAATAAAATGACTGGTGGTGCATATTTAGGAACTGTTTTTTTTGTGGTTATTAGTTTTGAATACAGTTACTAGATTTCGTTAATATAGTGGTTCCTGGATTTTGTTGTCAAAAGTCCACTGATATGGACATTCCTGGTATGCTGCAAACTGATAACCAAAGAGCACCAGCTATGTCTGTTGGTAATTTAACTCTGCTTATTCAGCAGCTGTACCAATAAATCTCCAGCTTAGTTTCTCAACAAGTCAGGTGTTTTGCAGTAAATGGAAATGTTAATAACATCATTGCTCCTGCCCCGAACCTCACGATCATCCAAATCAGGAACATGAAAGGTTGGAAGGTGATTGTGAACTACATGTGGAAGACGAATGTCTTACTGGAGCTTAAAAGTATTTCAGAGCAAGTTATTTAAATACTGCAAATTACAATTGGAGAATGCTTATTTTAAAGAATATATAAAATGGTAGCGTACCTAAGAGTCTATGTGTTTGGAAATTTTCCATGGGACTTAAAGCAGGTACCGGTTTGGATAAAAAAGAAGTTATGTACTCACCATAACGTTCCATGTGAGTTGTTCATCTCTCCTTCATTCTTACAGATGGGTTCGAGTCGGCCTACTACAAAGCTCGAGGTCTTCAGACAGCTCAAGGCCAAGTCCCTATCCCATGATGCACCTGGAGTTACCTCAGATCTTGTTTGCTGCGTATAATAATACCGTGTGTCATTCTATCACTCTTTAGGAGAAAACCATAGAAAGATTGAGCAACCAGGAAAAATCTAATATCTCAGTCCTTGAAAAACCCTGGAGGGGGTAGAAGGGTGGGAAGTAAGAATGAAGGCGAAATGAACAACTCACATGGAACGTTATGGTGAGCACATAACTTCTTTATGTGAAGTTGTTCTATCTTGCCGTTCATTCTTACAGATGGGTAGCGTCCCAAGCACCATCTTTCTCAGGTGGCTCACGGGAGTATGTTTTTTAGGACAGTAGACCCAAAGGAGGCCCTGTCCCTGGAGGCCTTGTCAACTCTGCGATAAAGGTATGAGGTTTTGACCAAGTGGATGCTGCACTAATGTTGTCTATAGGAAGCCTAGCAGAAAAGGCAGAAGATGTGGACACTGCTCTGGTAGAATGAGCCTTAATTTTGTGTTGTAAGGGCATATTAGCAGCTGAATAAGCAAATGTGATACAATCAGATAACCATTTAGACAGTGTTGTTTTTGCCACTGACATACCTTTTCTGGAATTTGAAAAGGAAACGAAAAGCTGTTCTGATTTTCTGAATGCTTTTGTTCTATCCAAGTAAAATCTGACCTTGTGCAGCATATACTCTAAGTTGTTGGTGTGTTTAGGAAAGAACACTGGCAAATCTATGATCTGGTTAAGGTTAGTTTCAGTACAAACTTTGGGTAAAAATGAAGAATTTGTTTGCAGGGATACTCAGCATGGAAAATCAAATAAGGAGGTTTTATGGACAAGGCCTGAAGCTCTGAGACTCTACGGGCAGAAGTGATGGCTACTAAAAAGTTAGTCTTCCATGACAAATATTTCAAATCATATGAGGAAGCTGGTTCAAAAGGTGGGAGAATAATGCATGAAAGCATAAAATTTAGATTCCATGGAGTATAAGGGGATTTCACAGGTGGTCTGAAATGAAAAGTCCCTTTGAGAAAGGCTTTGGATAGCTTGTGTGACATTATGTTTGATCCTTCAAAGCCAAGGTGAAAGTTAGAGATAGCAGCAAGTTGTACCCAAACTGTTGCTGCTGCAGCTTCTTTATTAAAAAGCATAGTTAAAAACTCTAATATGGAGGCTATAGGGGCTTGATAGGGATCAATGTTATTTTGAGAGACCCATATAGAAAACCTTCTCCATTTGCTAAGATATAGTTTCCTAGTAGAGGACTTATGAGAAGATATCAGTATCTTCTGCATTTCATTTGAGAGGTTATGGAACCTGGCTATGTTGGGAATTGGAGAAGCCAAACTGTCAGTTTCAGGGACTGAAGAGAGGGATGAAGAGCCCCCGACGAATGCGTCAGAAGATCTGGAACTGGGTCCAGAATCCAAGGGTCTTCTGATTGATGAAGTAGAAGGAAGGGGAACAAAATCTGTTGAGGCCAATGAGGGGCTATTAGAATGATGGTCCTTCCCAGGGCTTTTGCTTTCTGCAATACTTTGGGTATCAAGGGAATTGGTGGGAATGCATAGAGGAGACCCGGAGGCCAATTGTGTACAAGTGCATCCCTTGGGGCTTCTCCAGAAGGGGTAATCAGGGCATAGTAGCTTCTGCATTTTATATTAATGTGGTTGGCAAAAAGGTTGCAGCAAGGCTGGCACCACCTGTGGAAAATTCTGTCCGCTATCTCTTTCTTGAGGGCCCACTTGTGAGGCAACAAAATTGCCCTGCTCAGTTTGTCTGTTATCACGTTGGATTTCCCCGGGATGTGCGTTGCCAACAGGAAGTGCTGGGTGGGCCTCGCAACAAAGGGGGTAGGACCTGGTTCCTCCTTGTTTGTTCAAGTACCAGACCACTGACATGTTGTCTGTCTGAATCGCAACTGTTCCCAGAGGAAGAGAGTCATGGAAGTACTGCAACACTAAAAGTACCGCTCTCATCTCTAGGACATTGATATGCAGATGTGTCTCCTGTTCAGTCCATGTGCCTTGGGCTGTTCTTCCCTGAAAATGCCCCCTCCCCCCACCCTATCAGGGAAGTGTCCGTGGTCACTGTGGCTGCTCGTGGGGGTAGGACAAAAGGACAACCTATCGTTACATGAAGAGAGGTCAACCACCACTGAAGATCCTTTTTGCATGTGTTCGTGATCATTATGAGATGAGACATTGGGAGCTCTTGGTAAGACCACTGAGTGAATAACAGCCATTGCAGAATCAGCATGTGCATGCGACCCAACGGTATTGCTAATATTGCAGCTGCCATCATGCTTAACAATTTTAGCACTTCTCATGCTGGAGCCTTGTCTTTGGATATGATATTGTAAACCAGCTGACGGATTAGTAAGATTCTTTCTGCTGGAAGTCTCAAAGTGGTGGTGGTGGTGTCCAAATCTGCTCCGATAAAAACTATATGTTGTGATGGAGACAAGGCAGATTTTTCTGAATTTATTGTAATGCCCAGATGACTGTAGAGAGAAAGAGTGGTGTCCCTGGCTTGTATTAGCTGATGTCTGGTGGTGGCGGTGAGGAGCCAATCGTCTAAGTACAGAAACACCTGATCCTAAACGCCTCAGGTGAGCCGTGACCACTACCATACATTTTGTGAACACTTTGGAGGCTGTAGTGAGACCAAAGGGCAGGGCTTGAAACTGGTAATGATTGCTCTCAGCTGGAAGCACATATGATCCCTGGATGGTCTGGCCATTTTTATATGGTAGTACGCATCCTGGAGATCTATCCAGCACATCCAGTTGTCTTTCCCTAAGAAGGGAAGTATCGACTGAAGCGTGACCATCCAGAACTTCTCTTTCTTGACGGAGCTGTTTAGTCTGCTGAGGTCCAAAATAGGTCTCCAGTCCCCTGTCTTTTTTGGAACTAAAAAGAATCTTGAGTAAGTTCCGGATCCCATCTGGTCTGCTGGGACTGGTTGGATGACTCTTTTTCTTACCAACGTTTGGACTTCTACTGTTGCTTGTTCCCTGTAACTGGGTGGAACGTCTGGAATTTTTGTTGTCAATGTAGAGGGAGTGGCAAAAGGAATGAAATATCCTCTAGAAACTATACTTTGTACCCAGTTGTCGTTTGTTATTTTGAGCCAGGCATCTGGATACAAAGATAAGTGACCCCCGACTGCCTCCAAAGCAGGACAGTCGGGCCTCCTTTCAGGAGCACTGGTAGGGCTTCCCAAAGAACTGTTCTCTGTCGCCCTGGTTTTGTGGACCCCCTCTGCCGCAAGGGCAGCGTCTTCCATTATTGCCCCTTCCTCTGCCCCTGATGGGGGGGGTCACCACGTGTGTCCTGAAAGGCTCCTTGGGCTTTTTGAAACCACATCTTTTCTCCCCTTTGACCCTTGGGGTAGGGTCTGGTAGGGGTGGAAAAATGGACTCTGACGGCAGAGTCTTTCCTTCCTGCACACACCTGGTCAAAGTTTCCTTAACTTTGGGCCCGAAAAGGGATGAGCCATCAAAAGGGGTGTTGACAAAGGATGACTTAAAGGACTCCGCGAAGGAACACAAGCGTATCCAGGAATGTCTCCTAAGAGCAATTCCTGTACCCACTGCCCTACTCATTCCATCAGCTGCATGTGAAATGAGACTCATGGACAAGTTCACTATGAAATTAAGGGTAGCAAGCTAGGAGGTGAATTTGTCTGAGGCTCCTGCAGGTACTGTACCCTGAAGAGCATCTCCAAGCTCTTTTTGGAGATCTCTTTGCAGTCTCAAAAAATGAGTGAGATAGTTCAGTGAACGCAAGGCAAAAGTCGCTGAACTGCACGTACACTTCCCGTATCTATCCATGATCCTAGAATCTCTGTTAGGAGGATGGATAGAGGAAGAATTTTCCGACATCTCCTTTTTGGTGGCTGCTGCCACCACCATGGCATCAATTGGCACTCCCTTGGTAAAAAAATACTTTTCCTGGGGTTGAAATAAATTTATTAGGCCTCCTGGGGATAGGCTCCATGGTGTCTGGAGACTCCCACGCCCTTCGTGAGACCAGCTCCATGAGCTAATTGAAGGGCGGAGACACCCAAGAAGTGGAGGGTTGAGACCCAAAAGCCTTCAGGAGAACCGACTCATCTTCAGTAGGGTTGGTGGACTGCCAGCCACCCCTCTGCCTAAGGATTTCTAATATCTCAGCAAATGAGATGTCCTCCGAGGGGGACCGCGGGGACCCTTCTGATTCATCCAAGTCGGTATCGGATGTGAGAGACTCCTGGGGGGAGTCTAAGTGCTTCCTCTTACAGATTCTCTTCCTGGGAACCTCATCAGTGGGAACTTCTGGTTAGGTCTCGGAAGAGCAGGAGCCACCCAATGAGGCTTCCTGAGGCTCTGGGACTCTACGCTTAGAAAGGATCTCTGAAGCAGAAGTGGACACAGGTGCTTTTGGGGAGGAGGTAGCCGGACGTGAAGTCATAGATGTCTTAGGAGACATAACTCTCCTCATGGCTTCGAAGGCACCTCTGCTGCAATGAGAAGGGACCGCTGGATCTGAGGAAACCATGCATCCCCTTGGCACTGGGACAGTGGGCTCTGAACCAGAGGTAGGAGCCGAGCTCATCTGAGCCGAAGCCCCGAGAGGCAAAGTTGGAACCAACAAGTCAGTCCGATTATCCTCCCCGGATCTGACCAGAGAGTGTCGACTCCTAGACTCCTCAATTTGTTCTGAGGATGTCCAAGTAAATGGAACCGATGACACTGGAACAGGCATCAGCTCCGAAGGCTCAACAATCATCAAGTCTGACTCCTCCGGCTCCGAAGGACCAGTATGGCTTGGAGGAGGAAATGAAGTTGATGGCAATACAGTCTTCGGTTCTGAAACCATTTGGGTCAGACCCAATAAAAATTTTGCTAATGCCAGTGCCTGAAGCAAGTTCTGCACCACACTATCCACATCCAAATCAGAAAGGCTGATCAAGGACCGAGATGAATGGATGGATGGAGGCAGTGATTGAAGGACTGGTGATTTAGGTACCTCGAATACCAGTTCCAGGACTGGGGACCGGCTCTGAAAAGACAAGACGCTCTGCTCTGAGGGCTGTGGAGCTGATGTTGATGGTTTTCTTGATTTTTTTACTTCCAAAGAAGAAGAAACCTTAGAAGACTTTGTAGATTTACTAGACCTGTCCTGGTCTCTCAAAGCTTACTGAAAGGACGGTTTGAGAAGTCCTCTATCTATTAACTTTCTCTTTCTCTCCTGAAGAACCCTGGAAGAGAAGGAGTGACAAATGGAGCAGCTTTCCTGAAGGTGCAAGGCTCCCAAACAGTATACACAACTGACATGGCTATCTGTAACGGACATTTTCTGTCCACATTTTGGACATTTTTTAAAGCCTGACTTAGGATGCTTATCCCTATCCTGGTCAGCCATATCGAACTATACAGTGTCAAGAAAAAAACTACTGTAGTATAACAAAGATACACCCAAAAACTATTTAAATAAACCCTGAAAAAAACTATGGGCTAAATATGCTGTGAAAGTGTCACTATTAAGCACGCGCACACACACACACACACACACACACACACACACACACACACACACACACACACACACTAACTACTTATCTACACCACTCTAAAGAGCTAAATATATATCAAAATACTGTGACAAAACTGTCACTGTTTAAAAGCACACAAACTACTATTTAAACTACTCTAAATATAACAGGCCTATAGAAAAAAACGAAGACCAAAGAGAGCTAAATCTAATGATGAAAAGGCACACCAAAGGGAAAGGGAATACACACTATAAAGCTATAAAAGCTAAAAGCTAACTCTAAAAGTAGAGAAATAACAATGTTATTTAGATAAATATTAGAAAAGACATTTGTACTGGCCTGAGCTATGCGAAGAACCTCCGATCTATTGCAGCGGCAAACTAGATCTGAGTTAACTCCAAGTACATCATGGGATAGGGACTTGGCCTTGAGCTGTCTGAAGACCTCGAGTTTTGTAGTAGGCCAACTCGGAGCCAAGGATTGGCTTTGAACCCATCTGTAAGAATGAACGACGAGATAGAACAACTTCACATCAGTTATTAATTTTATCGACTAAACACAGCTGTGAACTTACAGAATCACTTGTGAAGTTTAACATTCATGAAATGGCTTCATTATTAAGGAATATAAATAAATAAGGTAACCTGGTCACCAACACGATAAACAACCTTGAAATAAGACAGTATGATGACCCAGAAGGTAAAACAATAAAGCATAGAACCGAAGCTGTCACAGGAAACAGAAGTTTAATCCACAAGCCACAAACAGTTCACATAAACGCCTCCAAATACACAGTACGTTTTCGTTTCTCCTACTTCATCAGATGTGGGCTGCTTCCAAAGCTAACACCTTTTATAGAGCACATTGTTTCAATTAACAAATCAGCTTTGCTAAGCAATCAACTTGCAATTGAGAAAAAGAGAAAAAAGTGCTTTTGTGCTTTTAACCTGATGTTAACATTTTATGTTTTATATGATAAAAATTTAAAGGTGTGTATCAATACATTACTAAATCACATACTCTTATTATAAATAACCATTCACTTTTAAAACTGTGTTAAATTTTGGTAAAATGCATGAATGAATTAAAAAATACTAACTGAAACAATGTGCTCTATAAAAGGTGTTAGCTTTGGAAGCAGCCCACATCTGATGAAGTAGGAGAAACGAAAACGTACTGTGTATTTGGAGGCGTTTATGTGAACTGTTTGTGGCTTGTGGATTAAACTTCTGTTTCCTGTGACAGCTTCGGTTCTATGCTTTATTGTTTTACCTTCTGGGTCATCATACTGTCTTATTTCAAGGTTCATTATTAAGGAACACTGAACATTTAGATAATAGACTTAGAAATTATTTATTATATATCCAAATCTAACAGAATATTTATTGATGTTGATCATTTAAGCAAAGAAATTAAAAATAGGAAGGAAAATAAATTATTAAAAGATAAAAAAAAGAGTATAAAAATGGGAAAGCTTATCCCCCACCATATAGTAATCAGATGAGTAGTGAAACTTCAGAGATTGTATAAGTGAAGGTAATGAAGTAAGTGGTGATTATATTAATAAACATTATGATACATATGATTGTGTCCCTTTACCTTTAGAACCTTCCCCTCATATTGCATAGATCAGAGAGGTTAATGAATCACAGGAGATATGGGGAGGATTTTTGAATTTTCGTTCAGACACCTGGGGGACAGAATCAAGGGAGGAAGAGGGAGAGGCGTGGCCACCATATCAACAAGAATCAACAGGTTTCATTGTAGAACAGAACGACAGTAATGATTTCAAAATATATAGTTATAGTGATGTATTGAATAAAAAACATGCCAACCTTTTATGAAGGGGTTGAAACAGAAAATTAAATTTTGCCATGTGGTTTAAACACACAAGACAGGTAGAGTATCATCAATTTTATTTTATTCCCACTCTAAATTCTCATGAAAGGATGTGTGAATCTGATTTTAGAAATACACTTGTGTACTATCAAGTCAAAATTTTCAAATCATTTGACTAGAGAAGAATATGAGCTACTCACCCAAGTTTGTACAAATACATTGATTAAAGGTATTATGCTAGATAAGGGTGGAAGATTGGTTGTTTGGAACACTCTTGATTAGATCAAGAAGATGGACAATTTATTAAATGATGATACTTATCAGGTGGTTTCTTTTAATGAAGTTAATATCTCCTATTCCAGAACAGACCAATACTTGTATGATATGTTTATAGAGGGACAAATTGACTGATTTATACACGATTTTGATAAATAAACAGTATATAATACTGTACATTTTTGGAATTCCCAAAATACACAAAGATTTAATAGACACTCCCCCTCCCCCCATTCAGACCCATAGTTAATGCCACTAACTCAAAAACATACCCCTTGGTAAAGTATATTGATTTTAAACTAAAGGATTTATTTCAGGGGAATCCTTATGTGTTTTTCTTATTCAAATAAGCCCATCTTTGTATGATAACAATCTCAACTTTGTGACCATCGATGTGAATATTTTATTCACAGTTATTCCCCATGGAATGACTTGGGTTGATTAATATTTGAATTAACATTCAAAATCAGATAATCAAGAGATCAATAGTTTGATTGCTTTATTAGATTTACTATTGTACAATAGTTTTCTTTATTTTCATCAAAAAATGTGGTAGCTATGGGAGCCAATTGCACCCCTATTTATGCCAATATTGTTATGGCATACTAGGAAGAGGAAAACCATTTTTCTCTCTGGTTTTAGAGAATATTGAAATCTTTACAAATGATTTTTGGATGATATTTGTATTTTTTTTGGATAGGGGTTTAGACAGTTAGCGCAATTTATGACTTACAATAATAACACATAAATTCCCTCATTCCTTTCCCTAATTTCTTCACTTATTACATCTTCAATTAACTTACTGAGTTACCCTCTAGTGGAAAACATAGCTTTTAACTTCAAAATTTCATCAAAAGTAACTTATCTTTAGAAGCTATTCTGACTGCTTTTACAATTTGTTCCTTTAACATAGCCTTTTTCCTGGTGAAAGGGATGGCAACTTGAAAAATATGACAATGCATTGGAATAAGTGGATTTTCTAAAAAAAAGTTAGAAATAAAAATCTTTCTGCTTGTATGACATCCAAAAAATAATATTTTTATTAGATTGACACACTGTGAACTGCAAAAAAGGTAGTGTTATTATTGTAAGTTATTTATATTTACAAAATTAAAGTCAGTAACAGCAATGTGGAAGTAAATGATCTCCACACAGCAATTATTACAACATATAATTTGGATTAGAAGAAAAATAAAAAATATTATGCCAGAGTTGGAATACTTTATGAATAAATGAAGATACATGTACAAAACTGGGAAATAAATGATTGTATATAAAAGGGATAATAATTTTAAAAATATGTAGGAAGGGCAGATTATTAATTTGGGATACTACAGGGGTAAAAAAGGGTACATATACATGTGGTACATATACACAATATAAATATATTTTGGAGATTGGAAAAAGTAAATATAAAAGGAAGACAGTGGATTAATCGGAATGCTTATCATAACTGTACATTCAAAAGGGTGGTATATGTGGCGATGTGCCAAACATATTTAGGTTTTTATGCTGGCAAGACTGAGAGAAGTTTTAGAGTGTGAATTTACAAACAAGTCCATTATATTAATAAAAAATAATATATGAATTGCTTTGGCTGTATGTGTTGATGAATTTCCTGGAAATCATTTTAAATTTGGGGTTTTAGGTGCAATTTGTGTAGACATGGAAGGGGGAACCCTTAAACTCAAGTTAGAAGAGTAAGAGTTAAGATGGCAATTAATTACTGCAGGAGATAAGTTTCCAGGGTTGAATAATACTGTTACTATTGATAGTATATTAAAATTGAGACAGTTAAAATTGTAAATAATTATTAATGCATGTATTTACTTAATGTATGTGTGTGTGTGTGTGTGTGTGTGTGTGTGTGTGTGTGTGTGTGTGTATATATATATATATATATATGTATATATATAGGTCTACCTGACACTGCCGACAGTCCAGAATGCCGACAACCATATGACCGACACCATAAGATCGACATGCGGAATACAGACAATGTGGAACCGGCATTTCACTATAGTGCGGAATGGAAAGATTTCCATTCCTGCACTGTAGTGCGATCTCGGAGATGATATATTAAAGTTACTGAGGGTGTGAGGGCCGTAGCCCCCCCACGGGGGGTGTGTGTGCAGGGGGAGTAGCCCACCTGCTAGCAGTTGACAGGAAATTTTATTTTCCTTTTTCATGGTCTATTTACAATGTCGAGATTTTGGATGTCGGTCATATGGTTGTCGGCATTCTGAAATTTCGGCATTGTGAAGTAGATCCATATGTGTGTGTGTGTGTGTGTGTGTGTGTGTGTGTGTGTGTGTGTGTGTGTGTGTGTGTCTGTGTAAAATTTATGTTAATATGCATTTTAAATAAGTGAGAAACATATTTAACATGTACTAATGGACTATATCTTTAAGTAGTATTTAAATTTTTAGATGACGTCATTTTTGGAATGTTATTGAAATCAATATTAATGTTAATTGCACTTTTCTGAATAAATCCCTGCATGATTTTGGGATGAAAGCGCTTTATCAGTGTAATTTAGTTGGTTCAGTTTTGTTGGTATTATATTTTAATAAAGCGACTATGGTCCTTATTAGGAACTGTTTTTTTTGTGCATATTAGTTTTGAATATAGTTCCCGGGTATCATTAATATAGTAATTCTGGGCAGAGGTCAACTGATTAATAAGTCATACAACTCAATCTTCCTCCTCTTCTCTCCCATTCTTAGACTTTAGTACTCACTTCTCCACCCCCCCATCAGATCACATACTTCATTCCCTCCATGAACCTCTCCCTCACCTCCCCAAATACTCCCCTATTGTACTTTAAAAAGATCATAACCAAAGATAATATACCTCTCCTTGAAAACCTAAAACTTGACTTACCTTCAGGAACAAACAATCTCTCTTCCTGCCTCATACTCCAGTGTAGGGAGTACATTGTTACTCCTCTGCTACCTATCTACAACCTTTGCTTATCTCAAAACTGTATGGTCAATATATGGAAAACAGCAAAAATCATACTTCTCCCCAAATAATCCTACCCCAAACTACTCAGTGATTACTGCTGAATCTCCATCCTCCCTCCCCTTCGGAAAATCTTCAAAAACTGGTCTGTAATCAACTCTCAAAGCACGTAAGTCAATACTGCCTTCTCTCTTCTAAGTAACATGGTTTCTGGTCTGGCCTCAGCACTTCCACTGCATTTTAGGCCTTCACTGATCATACCTTTTTAGCTGTGGAGCCACATTTATAGGCCTTACCAGATCCTATGACCTTGGCTGGCTACCCAATCCTATTTAACCACCTCACTAACATTGGGATTAGCTCTGACTCTAGTCCCTAGTTCCACAATTATCTATTCAACCAATATTTCACAGTAAATTTTAACAGTACATAAGCAACCACTCCCTTACTTAAAAGAGTCCCTCAAGGTCCTATAATGGCCCCTCTTCTCTATATTTACAATAAACTTACACTCGGCCTTCTCCAACTTCCAGTCTTACTATACACCAATGGCATGGTTTTCTCCTGCTACAATCACATGGCCCACTCAATTTAACATGATCTGAAAAAAGATTTTCTCTCTCTCATTAACTGGCTTAATAGCATAAACCTATTACTTAACTACTTAAAAACTAAAACTATGCTCGTCAAAACCTCCACTAAAAGGCAAAAGAACCTTAACTCACTTCTCATTCTTGACCACTTAACAATGCCACTGAGCAGGTTAACACCTTCAGGTACCTAGGAGTCTGGCTTGAGCCCTCCTTTAACTTCCACCAATATCTTGAATTCACCCAGAAAACAAACTCTGTACTCTTCTGTGCCAACTCTGTCTTCTCCCATCCAACAAGAAATGCTATTGGTAAAGGGATACTTCTGACCCAGCTTGAGTACTACCTACCTATTGGAGCATCTGCTTCAAAACAAAACTCTACCACCATCCAGACAACAATCTCCAACTCCATCTGCATTTCATCACCCTTTCCCCAAGGTATAATTACCACCACTGTCTTACAATTATCAAATTGTATAACTAAATAAAGTCTATTATAGAAATTTTAATACAAAAAGCCAGTAGTTTGTTTAAACCGTAACAGCATATTATAACATTATTATTCAAGATATTTACCATATATCTATATAAATACAACCTGCATGATTAGATACATGCAGACTCCTTGATACCTGGTTCACTAAATTGTTTTGTTTGCAACTCCCTGAAGGGACTGTTGTTAAAAATCATCCTTTAACCTTCAATTTATTTTCCTCTAAGAGGCATTGATCTCAGAACTTATTCTTCAAGGCTCAGAAGCAAGGGAGACAGAACTTTCCCCCCAAGCAAGGGAGACAGAACCCCCCCATTTCCCACAGAAAAGAAGACTTGGGATTTGTATTCAGTACTGTTCACTTCACAGAAAGTTATTCAAATACGTATATTCAATGATGTGGAATAAAATGACTCTGATTCAAAATATAACATTAATTCAAACTGGCACACAGAAACATTATATAATGCCTCATTGTTCCCTTCTTTCAATAACAGGAAATTTAAGGACAGTGTCTTATTTTCTGAGTCTGGTGTTTATCACTTCATTGACAATAAGTCATACTCAGTAAGACAGACGCTGAATGCATTTACATCTGGCTGATATTTTCAGATAGATGCATTTTCATCATTAGCATGCAGTGAGAATAATACAGTAGTCAAAGCAAGCCAACCAGAAACAGTCCATTAACAAGGCTGTTAAGAATACTCAAATCAGTTCAAACTTCCATCATGAATACGCAGAAAAACAGACTGCTACTCAGAATGTAGAAATATATGGAATTTATGCAAATTATATTTTTTACTTTCTTCAATAATCTTATACAATTATAAATAACAGGATTTATTTCTTGGGTGCTCGTCTGCATATCAGGATCAGTTTTGCTTTCATCCTGGGCTGTGACTGAAATGGGTCCCTTACATTCAGTCTGGCACCCTGGTTACAAAATAAATAAGTTAGTGTAAAAGCAGCAGTTGTTTACATGAAGATAGTTTCAAATAAGCCATCATTTTATTATGTAAACTTTTGTCCTTTCAAGACACAAACATTAAATGCAACAGTTTCTAAATTATACCTCTCAACCTCTTAGCATAAGAAATCTGGACCAAGGCTAAAATGAAGGAACAGTGGATGAAAAATGGGGACAAATGTTAAACATTGTTCTTATAAACTTTGAAAGTTGCTAGAATAACAGGATTTGTGTTAGCATGCATTTTTGGAGGATATGAAGTCTGAAAACTCAAATGTAAATCATTATTTAGTGACTTCTATCCTCAGCGATTTGCCAGAAAACCACAAATTTTAAGAGCAACAGACCAAAAATATGAGACAAAAATCTGGACATTCTGCAAAAATCTGGACAGTTGAAAGGTATATTCTAGAACAGAATCCCATGATCAATCTTGGTGCAATTGAAACACTGGGAGATGGCTATTTTTACGTGGTATTAGTTTTCTATGTACTTCACATTCTTACTAATAAAATAAGTACTTTTCCGTTATTGGGGCAACAGTTCTAATGAGCACTTGGAATCTTAGCATACGCTCGCAATGATCATATAGCTGCTGTTGATGTTGGTGCCGTACACACTTATTTTCCTGTCAGGTTAAGACGTGTTTTTATTTCAAGTTCAAAGTTTGACCTTTCTTGTGGAAGGATATGATTAACACAAAATGTTTATGCCAGTAATTGGGCAAGATATCCTTTGTTATATAAACAAAATACTGCAAGTTTTATGTGACAATGTCAGTTTTATTAAAGGGATCGCCTATTGACACAACATGCAATGCTAAAAATGCGTTTTAGAAAATATAATAGAAGTGCATGATCTGGTATATATTCCTAAACTAAAACAGTGTTTGCACCTGCGTAGACTCTCTTGGGGAAAATCCAGTGAAATGTAAGAACTGTAAGACGATGTAAGACAGCGTTGCTAAGCATTGCATTTAGGTATTCCCTCCCCATCTCCCTATTTCAGACGCATGTCTGCTTTCTTTGAAACAATCCAGTGCAGAGATGCCTAATCAGCTGCCAGGATAGGAGGAAATAAAAAAATAATATCGTCAAAAAAAAAAAAGAGAGAGAAATCCATCAGCTAGTCCGAACCGAAGCAAGGTAACCATATTGACATCCGCTGAAATGATAGGAATGCATTCCTGTAGTTAATATCTTCTGTCAAACTTTTGCTTTTCTACCATTCTACACCTTCCTGCAAGAATGCGCATACCTGCTATATAAACAGCTCTGTAATGCTCAATCTCAATCTTTGTTTCAAATGTGTACTTTTGCAGTGGATCCCATGCTTCCCAGGTGTCACTGTTAGTATTTGCTTTTCTATTCAGTTAACACTTACAAAAAAGTTCCTTCCCCATAATGCTCTTAAAAGTCTGGAGTGCATTGCTTGAGCTATGGCACCAAAAGTTAAGAACACGGCATGGAAATGTACTTTTAAAATGTGCTCTGTTTTATAGACTCCTCAAGACCAACCCGCTCTTTGTAAGCAGATTGAGTACTGTACTTATTCAAAGTAAATGCATTGTGAAATGATTTTACGATCTTCTTCTGTCTCTTTTTGTAATCTGCGAGCAACCATGAGTAAGTTGATTAACTAAAGGTCTCAGGTAAGACGGAAATGGGGCCACTTCAGACAAGTGAGACGTGTCTGGATAATTACTTGCTAACAAAATAAATGCACACCCAATGCTTTTCCAGCTCCTTTATGTCAAAGTTAACTATACAAGAAAGTTGTTTAATAAAACAAACTACTGAACTGATCTCTGTAAATGCAAAGCATCTAGTACTGCTACTTTTGTTACTTCTGTCAAACCAGACAAACACTGCAGCACATTAATGTCTGTTTCTTTCTCTTTCAAAACAACTGCTTCAGGGCTAACAGCTGTGCGATCACTGCATGTGCATCCTAGCCCGTTAGAACTGTTGCCCCGATAATGGAAACATACCATAAAATATATATCCAGGTAATTTTGTATGTGGCATAGTATGATTTAATTTCTGGGCTTTCTGAAAAATGTGTGAATTAATCAGGAATGTGCAAATCTAGAAACACTTCAGGGATCCTAGTTATCCATAATGAAAATTGTAAGTAGTTAATTGATATCCAGGTATCACTTAAATGAAATGCAGGTTTAACAGTTTAGTGGCTGAAATATGATCACATTATTGGTAAAAAGATCACTCGGACCCATTATGCCAGGTTCCATATCCCTATCTGATGCTCGAGTTGCAGATCACCAAAGACCATATGTCAGACGTTTTGCAACAGTGAAAAAAAAAGTAAAAACACGAAAACAGAAGGAAAAAAAAGTACTGTAATATTTTTGCAGGGGGGCAAGCCCCCCTCCACCCCCCACATCCCCTGCTGCTCCAAGATTGCACTACAGTGAGGAAAATGGCAAATCCCGAGTTCTGCACTGTACTGTGATCTTAGTACAAAGAGTTTGAGGTTACAAAACTTTGAACATATGGTCTTTAGCATTCTGCAACTGGAGCATCTGACAGGGATCGCAAGCTCCCCATTTTTCAGTAAATGTGTATAGAGCTTTTGATTGTTTACTACATACTGCTCTGTAACATTTGAAAAGTCTCATCAGTCTTTTTTTGTTTTACAATTTAATATGCTCTGAGTTTGATTATTAAATTTGGTCTTCTTGAGATTCTAGGATTGAGAGTCTGATTGCAAAATATTTGCTCTTTTTTGTAAGTAAGTCACTTACGTCAAGAGCAGGTCTTTTGGAATCTGGCCCTATGTCTTATTTATGGAAGGTTAGATCAATGGAACCAAACTACACCCATTTTACAAAGTGGTCAGATCCAGGTGGTATCCCAGGTAAAGTAACAGATTTACACTTGCTAGCACCTACATGAATATATTTATGTTTACTGGTGTTTATTACTATAACTGAATTGTGAAGAATGTTTCTTGAAATACAAACTACATTTTGACAATTTATTAAAACGCTACTGAAATGTTACAGAGTTACTGATGTCTCAAAAAAGCAAGAAAAAATACCCAAAAAGTACATAATTCATAATTTTACCTGCATGTCATTTATGATTAAAATTTCTTAAACTTTGCATTTTACTAAATATACCTACATAAATATATGGTCTTCATTTTTTTTTTTTTTTTTTGAGTTCTAAAGATTATCCTATATTTGACAAGGGTACAGCCAGCATATGCCATATACCCTATGGAATACATGTAAAGAAACTACCCCTAGGATTTAAAAAACACAATGCACCTGTTACAATCCTTTTCTTAGCAGAACTATATAGTGTGTTATTTATAACTGAATGATTCAGAAACTGCTGTATCACTATGGAGGTATGAAGGCACCAGCTGCAGTGAGACAGTTGTCTCACTGACAAAGGCTGCCTGCAAATGTGGCAGTCTCAGAGCAAGGCTAATACAAATTAGCCATGGGCTCTTTTCTAGACATTTTATCCACAGTGAATCAGTATTGTTAAGCTACTCAAAGAACAGTTCTACCATGCTGTTGGGGCAGTGAAGCAATCCAATTCACTTATGTGGCAGATGTGGTGTTGCTAGTACTGGAATGGTGTGTTTGTGTGTGTGTGTGTGTGTGTGTGTGTGTGTGTGTGTGTGTGTGTGTGATTCTGTATGTCTGTGCATGGATATTAGCATCTGGATGTCTGGGAGTGTATGTTTGAGTGTGTGTGCGTGCATCTGTTACTAAGTGCCTACACAACTGTTTGCATACATGCATTGTACTGATGATTTGATAGCTGTTTTAAGGTATGCTGTCCCCCCATCGGCCACCTTCCTCAACTCTAATTCCTTTGCCTCTACTTTCCAGGATTTGAGGAGAAAAAAATGTTTACTTTTGAATTGGAGCAACTGTTTGCTACAAATCTACATTTATAACAAGCAGCTATTACAGTCCACACACTGAATGCTAAAGTGCATCAGTTCTGACGTCCCAGGATAAGACTTACTGGAAAAAAGAAACAAAGTCTTCTTACATTTGAAAACATAGCAATTATTTGCTACATTTGTAGAAAGCATCTGCTGCAGTCCACACACTGAGTACTAAATTACTTCAGTGCTGAACCCCCAGGATGGGACTTAATGAAAACAACAACACTTTCCTTTTTAACTGTAACACGCTGCTTGCTATATTTGTAGCAAGCAGCTGTTACAGTTTATGCCACATGTGCAACACTAAAGTGCTTCTGTTCTGGCTGCAAATGTAATACTGGCATTCATTTCTATATGCTGGTAATGTGCATGCAGTGAAAACCATTTGGTTTCTGCCAATTTCACTCCCTAACATTATGCACCCATGGAGGCTACCCCCTTTGCCACACTGAGCTATACTACTAGTTGATGGGGGAACACTTATTCAGTTACATCTAACATAGACATGACAGTGAACTGCTAATGTGATGCTGCTTGGTGTGGTTTTATCATGTCTGAATCACAGACAATTGCTGTTGCACTAATATGTTCCCCAGTTAGTGCTGGCAGTAATATTTGTTTGAATGTTGCCATATATGTGTGTGTATATATTTTTATTTTGCACAATTAAATGTCTTAAAACCTGTAGTATATGTATCATGGTTTATGGGGTTTATGGTGAATGGCTTTTTTTCAGAATAAGTAGTTGGTTATTATTTTTATTTTTCTGTATGTATGTATGTATGCATGTATTATGGGGAAAGAGGCTACCTTCTGCAACTGGCTTTACCATTACAAAATTCTTAGCTATGCCAGTGCTTCATGATGTCATACGTATGTATTTTGATGCTAATATCTGTTACTGTTAAAGTATTTACAGTACCTCAATACTGCCATCTGAATTGTGAAAGAGAAAAAAACTGAACAAATAGATAATCGCTTCATGAGAAAAAAATTTTCGTTTTTCCTTGCACAATGCCTTTTACAATAAATATAGAGTGGAAAAATAGCACACCAATGAAAAGACGCAAGCTGAGCAACACAACTATTTTGGCATGTTAAACTTTTACTGAATGTATGGCAAGGTTTTTAATCAAACTCCATAACAATTCCATCTCTCTTTTCAAGACAGAGACTACATTAAATGGAAGTACTCCCTCACTTTTCTCATTCAACAAAAACTGAGTAAAAAGCAAGCAAATAAATAAATACATGAATGAATATGTTTTTCATAATAGCGTCTTACTGTAAATTTACTCTCAGACTTGATTATGGACACCGTATTATTTCCTTGCCCTGTGCTCAGAACACCTCTTAAATTAAATTTGCAGAAGACAAAACTGTCAGATTTGTTAATGTAGTTAATGACAGAGAACACAATTGTTCTACACTGCAAAAAATGGATCCCTGCGTCATCTAGGGCATTTCTTATTCTCAACACTTTCACATTTAAAATACTTTATGAAAGGTAACTGCTTTCCTTTTCTTCACAAACTCAGCATTAGAAGCCAAAGTCACTTAAACCAATTGCTTACAGCTAGCTAACTTAACCCATTCTGTAGGCATATGTGAAAGTTTTTTTTTTTTCAAGCTAGCACCAGTTAGCTGGAAGAGCATCCTCAGATTCAGATAAATGAACAGGTTCCATTGTGCAAAAAATCTTATAAGCTACATCTTATGAAAGAAAATAAATGGAAGTGCTTCAAAGATGCAGCTAATCCCACAAACCATATATTCTTAGCATGCAACAATAATCTACATAAAGATACAGCTCAAGGCTATAAACACTTTTCCTTCTTTTCCATTTCTTTATTTGCACATTGTAAATGCTACTAATTTTATCAGGTTGCATTTGCAAATAGTCTATCTTTCGACTTTTTATTTCATAGGTAGGTACTAGGCTATTCGCCTAGGGCCTATATAAGCCTAGTACCTACCTCAATTTTGATTTGCATATTGTAAATACTAACATTTTTTGAATAGATTCCATGTCCTGACTAATTTTGAATGTTTATGTCAACTATGTTTATTGTAATGGTGCTTCAGTGTTACTGTGTTTCATCTTAATATAACTGCATGTTTGTCTTTGCCTGTTCCAGGTTGTTGCTGAAAAGGTTTCATGGACTATCTCACCTATTCAGTTAACAAATGTTATAGATAAAAATAAATAAATGTACCTTGTACTGTAACATCCTCACATTTTACAGTCTCATTTTGTCTTTCTAGTTCTAGGATAACTCAGGATGGATATTACAGATCATAAAAATTTTATTCAAAATATGATATTTAAATCAAGCTGAACAGCTCAGTACTAACTTTAGCTGTCCACATAATAATAAGTTTGGTAGATATATAGTACTTTAATTTCCAACAATCATACTAATATCGTAAGTATTAAAATGCTTGGCTGATTAATTATAAATTAACATTTTTTGGTACAGGAAAAGCAGTAGCTGTTCAAAATGCATAATAGTGTGCAATTTGTTAAAGATCTGTGGGCTGAACAGTATAACAGAATAATATTTATCTTAGAAGAGCAGAACACTTTCTTTCAATGGACCGAATGAACTATATAAAAAGAGCCCGAAAAAGAAATTATTTCTTTTGTCCAATTTAGCCTCAAGACCCAGAGAAAATTCATGATATACTGCTGGTTTTGAATGTTTGTATATGCTTTTGGACAAGGCTAAAGTTTGAATGAAAAATGTGTATATCTCTCCAAATTTTGTTCACTATAGACTTAAGAAATGAATACCTCAGTTTCAGCCTTAGCCCCTGCATTCAGGAAAAAGCCATTTAGAGCCATAGTTCTAGCTCTAAAAATGTTTTATATAAGTCTGTATTGTAGAAATTACTTTAGAGAGTTCTAGATGTTTTGAGGATTGTCTTTTACTTAGTCAATGTTCCCTGCTTGTGGCTTATTTTGTCAAAGCCGAATGCTCATCTGCACATTCAGGTCTGTTTATAGATATATTTTCTCCAAGCCTATGTGACTTCAGAGGAAGTATAGTTATAGTCTGGTAGTGTGGGACTTCAGAGGCAGTATAGTTATAGTCTGGTAGTGTGGGACTTCAGAGGCAGTATAGCTATATTCTGGTAGTGTGGGACTTCAGAGTCAGTATATTTATGGTCTGGTAGTGTAGAAGCAGATCTTCTGTGTCAGGGTTACAGGGGGCTAGCCCCTCGCAAATATACATTTTTAAACTCACTGTCAATTATGAGCCTAATTTTCAACTTTTTAGCACAAGAAATCTGGACAGAACCTAAAATAATCGGGAAGCAAAGGCTCAAAAACTGGGACAGATTTTAAATATTGTTCTTACTAGCTTTGAAAACTGCTAGAATAACAAAGTATTCCTTGACTGGAGCAATGAACAGGAAATTAGTAGTACTAGAGCAGTTCGTACTCAAACCAATAAAGTAGATCTTGTTCGAGGCCCTTCCAACCCCCTACTGTCTCTGAGAGATGCTCAGAAAAAAATGTACTCCACTGAGTTCACTGAATATGTCTGACTAGCGTTTTGCTGCTGGGCAATTAATAAAACATAGCGAGTTTGGGTAATTAATGAAACATAGTGAATCTGAGGACAAGTGGATTCCAGTAATGTCTAGGGAGAGAACAACAACAGAGAGGCAGAGAGAGGAGAAATTGTGTTGCACTCCTCCTGACTGTCCACAGTGAGATGGATCACTGAAAAGCATGCAACACCAGTTTATCAGCATAAGGTAGGCCAGTACAGAATTTCTGTATTATATGTATTCCCCACACAGGCGCGTTGATCTCTTCCCATATACAAATAAACAAGACAACTAGTGCAAATGCAGAAGAGATAATATAAATCCTTCACACACAAGCCCTATACATGGCCGATGGGTAAACTACAGCTTCACTACATAAAGCAGTGGAAAGGCAAATTCAGATCAAATAACTGATTTGGCTTTGGTTCACAGGTTCATTTGTGTTTACTAGGCTAATGACCACAAGGACCTTTTTAAACCTAGCCTTCCATCCAAAATTTATGACAAGTTTTGATACCCTTGATACGTGTAAGCATTTGCCTTGGAGATGAACCATTTACAGGTTACCCTGTCCATTAGAGACATAGGTGCCAAACCAGGGATGAATTTCTGGTTTCCCATCCAATAGTCCAAATTGCATTTGAAGTGGATTAGGGAGGAACTCTGCTTCACATGGATGTGGAGCCTGTTCCATAGATGGGGTTGTCTCTGGAATATGTACCTATCTCTCCAGCAGGTCCTATTTATATCACAGCCAAGGTTTAAGTCTTTAGAATGGGTAATTCTGGTACTGTTTGTTTTGTGGATATGCAGGGGTCCATCAGAGTGGGGTCTGACAATGCCCTGTATGCCGAGCATAGATCTACCCTCAAAATCCTGTAGGAGACAGAATACAGGGATAGGGCCTTGAGGTGGTCTGCACAGGATATATTACTTATGCCTTGTATTCTTTTAGTGAGGAGCCTCTGTGGACGTTCCAAATGTTGGATATGCCTGGTTAGGTACATACCAAAAGGGGCATTGTACTCAATGATAGGTCTGATGAATGCCGAGTACAGTGGAACAATGACTTCCTTGGACTTAGATGTCATACGTTTGTTTATCAGTTGCGCAACATAGAATGATTTCCTCACTACTGTAGACTTGTGATGATCAAAGGCTAGATTATTATCTGTGTATGTCCCTAAGTCCCTGACTACTGGGTCAACTCTAAGGGACGTGTTGTCAATATGATAGTTACCAGGGATGGATGACTTCCCAAAGGATATTATTATGCATTTCTTAGCATTTAGTTTTAGTCCATGGCTCTGACACCAGTTTGTCTGTGTCAGCCCCTCATGGAGAATATTTTTGTTAGTGCGAGATTCAATGATAGCTCCTAATTTGCAATCATCTGCAAATTTAGTTACGTAGAGACCACTGACATTGGCCCTGACTTGTGAGAAGTAAATGCCAAAAAGGAGTGGTCCAAGGACTGATCCCTGAGGAACTCCACTTGTGACTGGCCTCTTTGTAGATGTAGACTCCCCAATTCTAACTTCCTAGGTTCTGTCTGTGAGGCAGTTGGCTATCCACCAGGTGACATACGGGTATGTACCTAACCTCTTGAGTTTGTCAACAATATCCGAGTGGGGTAATGTGTCAAATGTCTTGTCCAGGTCAAGACAGGCAGTGTGAAAAACTTTGCCCTCATCCACTGCTTTGGTGACCTCCTCGAAGAAGTCCACCAGGTTGAGTAGGTATGATCTGCCCTTGATGAAACAAACTGGTTGGGTCCAGTGTCTGAAGGTTTACTATATCTCTATTGATCATCTCTATAATAATTCTTTCCACTGCTTTACATATAAGACTAGTGAAACTTGTGGGTCGGTGGTTTCCTGGGTTTGTAGATGGCCCACCTTTGTGCAGAGGGATGATTGTTGCCTTTCTCCATTCATGAGGCATGAAGCCTGTTTGGAGGCTACAGATAAATAGTAATTCCAGACGCCCTGACAGATCATGTTTCATGCTATTTAGAAGGCATCCTGGGATATTGTCTGGGCCCACTGATCCAGTGTTCTTGGTCTTAGAACATTAAGGACCTGTTCCCTAGTGATAGGACAGTCAGTAAAAGACTGCTTACTGAAACAAAATAAAGATGTGATAAAACTAGTTGTTAAAGCAGTATTGTTCTTATTTTTCTTGGGTAAATAAAGGCAGATAAAAAAGAATAATTGTGTCAAATAAACCAAGAAAGTTGGGCAACAAAATCAGTAGCATTACTGGAGTGACCCATTATCCAACATATTTTATAGATGCAATAATATATATATATATATATATATATATATATATATATATATATATATATATATATATATATATATATATATATAGGGAAGGTACTCATTAAGGGATGTCCCACTATGAAAGTAACCTGATACAGAGGTGGTCCTGGAGGAAAGGTAGTGGCGGATAATGTAGATTATTTTTGTAAAGTGTGGAAATTGGAGCATGTTTCTTGTCTTAACCTGAATGTAATAAAAGAGAAGGCTGTATAACAGCTTGCAAACAAGTCTTGTCAGCATTTAGACGGAAACCCTAAGGGAACAGTGCAAAAGCTTTAACTCTGAAACAAGCCTGCTGTGTTATTAAAAAGCCAACATGCATGCCTGCATGCTTGTGTGCATAGCATGTTGTAACATACATGCCTGCATGCTTGTTGTGTGCATTGCATGTTGTAACATACATGCCTGTATGCTTGTTTTGTACATTGTATGTTGTAGGCAGTATTATAAGCTGCAGCTGTTTCCTTCTTCAAAAGAAATGCTGCAAAGCAAATAAACTCATAAGACAAATTTCCATATGTTGTAGAAAACTTCCAAACAGATTTCAAAGTCTTCATAATTTGGATTAAAATAAAGGTGGCAATTTACTTTTCTGTTCTAAACATCTGAGATGACATTTATATGTGTTTCATTGCCAATCCCTGCACCGGGAGGGGGTAAGAATGGTCACCTAATTTTACTGAGTTTGTCAAGCCCTTCAGCATAACAAAACATTAGTTGAATAGTTTTGCATCACTTAGGATCCTACAATCTGAATGAGCAAGTCAGTTTACTTATAGATCTTTCATACAGCTCTTACGTATTGCATTTGTTTATTTATTTATGTTTTGTTGACCATAATGCAGACTGGAAATACTCTACAATCAATATAATAAGTTACTTGTTAATAGAAGTGTACTGCGCCATTCCCCTGGGTCATATTAGAAAACTATCTTGTATCAAACCACTAACTTGAATAACAAAAAAATCAAACAGTATCAACACAATCAAATCCTTTCTTCCACATATAATGAAAATGGTAATTACCAATGTCCCCTGACTCTTGCTAACAAGCTCTTCTTACTTGGTTAAATGTACTTCATTATCCCTCATTGCTCCTTCAGTCAGTGAGATGCATTTCTTGATTTAAAACTGTGCCACTGTGTGTACCCAGTAATAAATTGTTGAAGTCATAATAGTACGATTGTTTCCTGACCTTTCTTTTCTTCTAACTCTAAGTCTGCAAACATGGTGTTGTATAATATTACCATCTCCCACTGCCATCTTTATGAGTCCTTTTTGGATATGAGTGATGTAATCATTAATGTATTATTGAAGCTTGCTCATACTGGACTGGTAAAAATCTAATACTTAAGTGACAATTTTTCCCTGAAAGGAGAATGCCTGAGATAGGCAAGAACTGCCAGTGTAAATAAATGAAATCAGTAATGCATTCTTGCAATAATAAAGCTGAAAAAATAATAAAAATGATTCAACTATTCCCATTCTGAGATTGCTGCAACTCAGAGAAAGAGCAAACAAACACAAAACAGATATACAAAAACAAGAAAATGTATTTTGCACATTCTTCAAAATAGTTGGATCTTGAAGCAAAAATAATTCTGGAAGGGGTATGGGTTAGGCACTTTTTTATATAAAAACAGTACAACAATTTTGATTTAGCTATTGCAAACCACAAGCTATCTCAGTAACTTCTATGAATGGACATAAATTGAGTCTCACAGAAATATCTTTCTGTAACTAACTGATTAATTTTGATTGACCAAATATGGTTTGAACAACAGTATTTCCTAAAGATAGACACACTGGAAGCTATTCTTTAATTGTGAAGGAAAACATAGCCAGTGCCTATCAGCTACATACACACACACACACACACACACATATATATATATATATATATATATATATATATATATATATATATATATATATATATATATATACAAGGTTGCTAAACCTTAGAGACAACTATATTTTGGTATTGTATCTAGTGGGGTAACCTAGTAATGTAACCTAACAGTGCGCAGCAGCTTTCATTTAATAGCTTATAAGTTAGAATATTTAGTAAGAAACATGCTCTTACCTCAACTGGTAACCATTTGGTTTTCTGAATGGTACTACAGTGGTGTTCCTTCTTAATACGATTAATGGATCTGCGTATTTTGTTCTCAGCTCTTTGAAAGGTAGAAAGATTTGGTTGGGAATTTAGACTGATTAGTAGTAGACCACACTCAGACATAGCATGGGGCCATTTTGGCTACTGGAACTTGATCTTCAGTAGTCAGCAGGTGGTCTGTTCTATAGGATACTTTTTAGTTGATATAAAAATGTGTTAACCTTTTGTTCTACATGTCTGCCAAAGGATAACTTGTTATTGAATTTAATTATCAGCTACACTGCATCTCATTTCTGGATCCATAATGTTTAAAGACTGAGTCTGTATGAGTTTCTTCTGAGTTCCTGATATTATGGCAAAGACATTAACAGTTAGATTATTAGAAGTTAACCAATTCCATATTTGGGCAAAATCCTGTTAAATATATTGGGTGATTTTATGTCAACTTGTAAACACAGTATGCAGTTGATAATTTGAAGACTGTACCGTAAATTATTGAAAAACGGGGAGAATAGCAATGGCCTCAGCAGTGAGTTCATTGGAACACCTGCTGTTATAGACAGCATTGTTAAGGTATAACGCAAAGTTCCTGTTGTTGAGGTCGTTCTGTGACAGCCGAACTGCTTCTTGTGCAAATTCAATTTGCGTAGTAGGTGGTGGTCCACAGTTTCAAAAGCATGCTTAAGATCCAGGAAAATGACACATAAGAGGAGTCTATTTTCTATATTGCTTTAGATTAAAAAAAGAAATATATACATATACATACATACATTTACGGACTTCATCACTTTTATTATAATTTCTTAACTTTGTTTTGCCAATATTAATTGGGTGATCATGATCAGATAGGAATTTGCCTACTGCCTGTATGTGCTCCTTAAAACTTTTGAGTGACATAACAAGCATCATCAAATCATCTGCATAATCTAAGGCAATAAGCTCTAAATCTTCTAACCTACATATATCTCTTTTCATGTCTTCAATATCTTTAAATACCTTATCAATACTTGCTAAAACACAACCTTATCTAAACTACTTATTCATGCTGAAACTTCCAGCAAGATGTTCCTTTATTAATGATCAAGCTGAGTCACACAAAGTTGCTATGAGGTCGAGCCCGTCAATCTCCCACAACCTTTCCTTGTTAACATTATCAAGTGCTGCCTCAAGGTCAAGTGATACAATTCAAAGTATTTATCTTGTTATGAGCGCATATTTCTCTACTATCTGTTGAAACATTATGCATGCATCACTTACATACATCTTGTGATACATGCAAATTGTCCCTAAATGATAGATATTTCTAAAGGTTATCTTATACAATCAGGTAAAATTCATGTGGAAAAACCTTTTGAGCAAGTTATATAATAAGATTATGGTTCCATAAGGCTACAGATTGGTGTGCCTAACTTTCTTGTAAACAGGGACTATGATTCTCCAAGAGCAAGTCTCTGGGAAGAACTTTTTCTTAAGACACAAATGTAGTCAATACCTAAGGTCATTTCTTTGGAGACAACTTATTTATACTTTATTCCTTAAGTCATCAGGGTCATTAGCTTTAGCTTATTTTTCAACTTTTAATGACTTGCTTTATGGATTCTGCTGTGCTCATACTCTTCAAGTCTCCTCTCATTGAGCCAAACCTTTCCAAATTATGCTACTTTTCTGAACTTGATCTGAAAATACTCCTCCCACCTCATGTCTGTCATATAGAAGGATAAGGAGAAAGGTTTCTTTGCAACTACAATAAGGAAGTATGCATCCACCCATCCAACCAATAACAACCCCTTTTTCCATTTTTTGCAGATTGGGTTGGGGTGTCACTTCAACAGTGACAATCATCTAGAGCCAAGGTTCACACTGACGGTTGGCTAGCTCTGCTGTGTTTGTTCTTCCATATCACACACCCACACATATGGCTAGTTTAGAGTGTCCAATCTACTTCCTGCATGTCTTGAGAATGTGGGAGGAAACTGCAGTACCCAAAGGGAACCCACACAAGCATAGGGAAGATATGCAGACTCCACACAGAAGGCACCGCAGCTGATAATCAAACCACTGAACTTCTTGCTGTGAGGTGCACTAATTAATGGAGTTAGCCAAAGCTACCCAGAGTTAGGATGTTCCTGACATTAGACAATCTCACCACCTAGCGGTCCAGGGGTAAGTAAAACTAATATAAAAAACATTAACTACCCAAACCTCAAGTTAAATAGCAGTTGGTGTCTATCCATCTGTGGTCTAAACCCTAGAGGTGGAATGAACATTGGCTATTGGCATGAGTCTTTGGTTCTTACTGTTGCAAAGGAATTGCTGATGTTAGCAGAAAAAAAAAATCGCAAACGACCATTCATCTTTTTACAAGATCTTTATTTGTATAGATCTTTATATTTACTTATATATTTTGACTGGAGGCTCATTGCTTTTATAATGGGAATAGCTTATCTTTTATGGGCATTAGTATGTTATAAAAGGTGTAAAGTGCTGTTGACAAGTGAATACCTGTTTCTGGCCTATGAACTGTAGTTTTGTTTCCCAAAGGGATTCACTGGCTATAGGAATGGCACGTATTAGTATCAGTCTGGGAAGTAAGTTTCTCATTCTAAATTTCCAGGTAATAAGAATTGGTCAATGGCCATTAATAGCATTTGGGAGAATTCAAAGCGCTGACAATTAATCAAGTAAGTTTCTGATAACTACATCTAGGATTGTACTTTTGTTTGTCATAGGACTGGTATGGTACCATCTCTCACGAGCTATCTCAAGTTGTATAATGCTAGATCCCTGTGTAGTTGTTATGATACCTGGCTTTTCAAGTCAGTCTTTGCATCTCTGATTATTTTCAATTTATGTAATTTGGTTTTGGCAGTAAAATGTTCAGGGTGGCTCCCTATTGAAATGACAGCGCTCAAAATGCCATGTGCAGACAAGCCGAAAAAAAGATGGAAAATACAGGAGAAGAGTGAACATCAAAATCGTTTTTTCTCCTTAAGCAGGGGGGGGGGCAAGCACCCCACATTTCTGAACTGATATATAGATAGATAAAAGGGAATATTCAGAGAACTGGCATCTTAGACTTGGTATATATAGTGGGTCACAACATCTCAAATGGTCACCATTCAGGGACTCTGTATTAGGACTTACATATTCAGTTCCACCTTCCTAGGATGTTATTAAAGAAGGATTATATCCTGACCCTGCTGAACTATTTCTGAACTCAAAACAAGTCAATGGCACAGCTTTGCCTAGAATGGTGATATATATTGCATACTGTGGGTAAACATACAACAGGCAATTTGAGGGTAAAGAACTTCCTTCATTGCTGCAGGTCCAGAATAAAACCACACAACTAGAAAAAACAAGGTTGGATCGTGTCAATTAACATATGCATGTTCATGCTTAAATAGTGATTTTATCAATCAGGTTTATATGTGCTTCTCTCTGAAAGATTATCTGTACTTCCCTGTATATCTCTGCAACATATACACTATGTATCTAGATAACTATGTGTGTGTATGTATGGATTGCCTGCAAGTTGTCAAATGACAGCTTGTTAAACCTGGAAAACTGCTGGCACATCCAATCAAAAATCAGCTGAATTAATTTGTCTGCAGTTGTTCTGTACAAGATCACAATACAGTGGAAATTAGGGAATTTGCTCTTTCTCCACTGCAGTGCGATCTCAGAGCTGGTAGATATAATTAGCAGGCGGTGCAGGTGGTGCAGGGGGGCTTGCCAACCTTAAAGAAAAGAAGGTTGTGTTTTTCTTTTGTCTTTATCCAATTAGCTTCTGATCGATAAGCTGTGGTCAATCAGTTGCAGTTCAATGTATTGAATTTCTGATCAATTGTCGGACACACATATATATATATATATATATATATATATATATATATATATATATATATATATATATATATATATATATATATATATATATATATATATATATATATATATATATATATATATATATATATATATCTATAAAGATATATATATATATATATATATATATATATGGGTCTACTTTGAAATCTCTTATTACCACAAGTGCAAATTGCACACAATTGAGACCATGATCCTGAATGCTAAAAATACTGAAAGTTTACATAATCAACATTCATTATGTTGAAAACATACTAGTTAAGCCAAAGTCTGTATATAGGTATTTATACTTTTAAGGATTTGTAATACGTAACTGTTCAAAATGGTGGATTTTACATTTAGCGCTGGAGGAAATTTAAAAACTCTGCATTCAACAGAATATTCTCAAAAAATTAAGCTAGTGGTAAATAATGAAAGGATGCATGTAACCATTTCCAAAAACACTGTGAAACTAAATAAATAGAAGTTATGTTCTTACCATAACGTTCCATGTTAGTTGTCTTCTTCTCGCCTTCTTTTTTGCTGGATGGGTTCAGAGCCGACCTCGGCTCCGACTTGGCCACTCTAAAAGCTCGAGAGTTGGTTCCACCGGCTCGAGGCTCCCCTTATATCCCACAATTCTAGGCGGTATTACCTCAGATCTCGTTTGTAAGCTAGGCCCAGCCAATAAGAAATCCAGAACTACTGGAAAAGGGAAAACCCACCTCTATAAAATGAAAGGAAGAAGGTGACCTGAAACCTGATGAAGGAATATATACATAGTATAGTATATACATATATGCAATAGAGGTGGTAGGAAGAAAGGTCACAATCAAACTCCTCTAGGTCTGTCCAGGCTAGGGGGAAGGAGGGTGGGATGCAAGAAAGAAGGCGAGAAGAAGACAACTAACATGGAACGTTATGGTAAGAACATAACTTCTATATGTTAAGTTGTCCATCTCGCCTTCATTCTTGCTGGATAGGACCGCGTCCCTAGCACCTTGTCCCGGGTGGCCTATCGGAACAGACTCTTGAGTACAGTGGAACCAAAGTTAGCTCTATGTCTAGAAGCTAAATCCAACTTATAATGAGAAATGAAAGTGTGAGGAGTAGCCCATGTAGCTGCTGCACAAATCGTATCAATAGGCAGCCTGTCTTGGAAAGCTATAGAAGTAGCCAAAGCTCTAGTTGAATGAGCCTTAGGTCTGTTAGGCAACTTTTGGTGTCTAATCTCATACACAAAGGAAATCAAGGAGGTAAGCCATCTGGAGAGTGATACTTTCGAAACTGGAAGGCCCTTTCTGCCTTCTGCATAAGAGACAAACAATTGGTTAGTTTTCCTGATCTGTTTGGTCCTATCCAAATAATACCTTAATTGTCGATGAACATCTAGCCAATGTAATTTTTGTTCAGACCTGTTAGAATAGTTAGGAAAAAACACAGGAAGGTCAATGTTTTGATTTAGATTTGCCGCAGAGGCTACTTTAGGTAAAAAGGATGGATTGGTCCGTAAGGATACCCTATCCTTATGAAACAAAAGATATGGAGGTCGACTGCTGAGTGCATGAAGCCCTGAGACCCTTCTAGCCGAAGTAATGGCTATCAGGAAAAGGGTCTTCCAGGATAGCAATTTCATTGAACAGGAAGCTGCAGGTTCAAAAGGGGGGAGAATCAAAGATGCGAGAACTAAATTAAGGTCCCAAGAAGGAGGAGGATTTCTTATAGGAGGCTTAAGAAGAAAAACTCCCTTCAAGAAAGCTTTGCAAAGCTTGTGAGACATGATGGCAGAATCTGAGATGCCCACATGAAAGTTAGATATAGCTGCCAATTGAACCTTAAGAGTAGATGGAGACAAACCTGCATGGAATAGTTCGGCTAGGAAATCAAGGACTATTTGAATGGGAGCAGTGAAAGGATCTATGTCCCTTCCTTGAGCCTAATAGGAGAATCGTTTCCACTTACTAAGATAAATCTTCCTGGTGGAAGATGTATGGGAAGCTATCAAAATATCTCGAACAGAGTGAGATATTTGAGGAAGCCTGGCTAAGGTTGGAATTGGAGGAACCAAGCAGTGAGGTTCAGAGAGGGGAGGGAGCGATGTAACTGACCCGACTGATGGATCAAAAGATCTGGAACTAGGTCCAGATGCCAGGGTTGCTCCAACAGAAATTGATGTAGAAAGGGGAACCAAACCTGTCGAGGCCAGTAAGGGGCAATGAGGATCAATGAGGCCTTCTGAGCGATAGCTTTCTGTATCACTTGAGAGATTAGTGGGAAGGGAGGGAATGCATACAGAAGTCCCCGGGGCCAAACTTGGACTAGAGCGTCTCTGCTGGGATGGCCTGGTAGAGGAAAGAGGGTGAAATAATCTTTGCACTTGCTGTTTTGGGGAGTAGCAAAAAGGTCGCAGCAAGGCTGGCCCCACTTGAGAAAAATTTTCTCCAAAATAGAATTTTTCAGAGACCACTCGTGAGGCATGAGAATAGCTCTGCTCAATTTGTCCGCGATGAGATTGGACTTTCCGGGGAAGTGCGTTGCTATCAGAAACCGCTGAGAAGAAATCGCCCATTGCCACAGTCTGAGTGCTTCTCGACATAGGGGGTAGGACCTGGTTCCGCCTTGTTTGTTGATATACCACACTACAGACATGTTGTCCGTCTGAATTGCTATCGTTCCCAAAGGAAGAGAGTCTTGAAGGGCTTGCAACGCTAAAAGCACTGCTCTCATCTCTAGAACATTTATATGCAAGTGGCGTTCGTCTGGTTGCCATATGCCCTGGACTGTTCTGCCCTGATAATGCCCCCCCCACCCGATCAGGGAGGTGTCCGTTGTCAGAGTAGCAACCGGAGGGGGAGGGACAAAGGGTCTTCCTAGGAAGAGCTGGGGGGAAGAAATCCACCAAAGAAGATGATTCTTGCATGCTTGCGTTATCACAATGGTGTGGGACATCGGAAGTTGTTGGTATGACCATTGTGTGAAGAGCATCCATTGTAAGATTCTCATGTGAAATCTGGCTAATAGAAGTAGAGGGATAGCAGCCGCCATAATCCCCAGTACTTTTAGGACTAATCTGACTTTGACTCTGTTGCTGTGGAAAAGAAGGGAGACTAGTTTGTGTATGTCTGCTATCCTTTGGTCTGTGAGTCTCGCAGACATGTTGACTGTGTCTAGATTTGCGCCTATGAAGGTAATAGCACGACAAGGCCACAAAACAGACTTTTCGCAATTTATTGAGATACCTAACTTTCGAAAAATGCGAAAAGTGTAGTCTCTGGCAAGTAGAAGAAGATGCTTGGTAGGAGCTGTAAGGAGCCAGTCGTCTAAGTATGGAAACACCTGGAATCCTTGACGTCTCAGGTGAGAGGCCACCACTGCCATGCATTTGGTAAACACCCGGGGGGGCAGTGGTGAGTCCAAAGGGCAGGGCTCTGAATTGAAAGTGACTGGTTCCCAGCCTGAAGCGGAGGAATCTCCTGGAGCGTCTGTTCATTTTTATATGATAGTACGCATCCTGGAGGTCTATAGAGCACATCCAGTTTTCCTTTCCCAATAGGGGTAGGATGGATTGTAAAGTGACCATCCGAAATCTTGCTTTCTTGACAGACTTGTTCAAGATGCTGAGATCCAAAATGGGTCTCCAGTCCCCTGTTTTCTTTGGAACCAAAAAGAATTTGGAGTAGATTCTGGATCCTTGCTGGTCTGCTGGCACTGGCTGAATGGCTCTTTTTGCAAGCAACTTTGATATTTCTAACGCTGCTTGATCCCTTTGAGCGGGTGGAACATCTGGAAGGGATTTTTTTGATTGATTTGGAATGCGAAGGAACGGAATGGAATAGCCTTCGGAAATGATGGACTGTACCCACTTGTCTTGAGTTAGGGATCGCCAGGCTTCTGGGTACAGTGATAATCTTCCCCCGACTGCCTCCGAAGGTGGACAGTCGGGCAACACCTCAGGGATGCTGGAAGGGCTTATCGGAAAAGGATTCTCGATTGCCCTGGTTCTGCGGACCCCCCCTGCCTCTAGGGCGACGTCTACCATTATTGTTCCCCCCTCTGCCTCTAGAGGGGAACCGACTCTGTGCGTCAGGCAAAGTCCCTTGAGATTGCTTGCGGAACCACATTTTTCCACTTTTCTGGCCTTTGGGGTAAGGCCTAGAAGGAGTAGAAAAACGGACTCCGATGGCAGAAAGAGTTTTGCCATCCGTCTCGCACCTTGTCAAGGTTTCTTTCACTTGAGGACCAAAGAGGGACGATCCATCAAACGGGGAATTAGTGAAAGACGTCTTAAAGGGGTCCGCAAAATTGCATAGCCGCATCCAGGCATGCCGGCGTAAGGCCACACCTGTCCCGGCGGCTCTGCTCGCTCCATCAGCCGCATATGAAAGGAGGCGCATGGAGGAGTTAGCTATAGAATTTAGGGTAGCCAGCTGAGCGTTCATCTTGTCCTGAAAACCCGCAGCTGTAGGATCCTTTAACATCTCACTCGCTTCCTTGATCAAGTCTCTTTGAAGACGAGTGAAATGACAGAGGTAGTTCAGCTTAACGCATAGCAAAGGTCGCTGACGAAAACATCCGCTTCCCGTACCTGTCCATAGACCTAGATTCCTTGTTAGGGGGATGGACAGGCACCGAAGGATCAGCTAGCTCCTTCTTAGTGGCGGCAGCTACCACCATAGCATCCACAGAAACTCCCTTAGTCAGAAATTGCTTATCTGCTGGTGCTGTAATAAACTTTGAAGGTCTCCTGGGGGTGGGGTCCACAGAGTCAGGAGCCGTCCAAGCCTTTTTTGCTACCACCTGCATAAGGGGGTCAAAAGGGGGGGACACCCAGGAGGTGGAAGGGCGAGAGCCGAACGCCTCAAGTTACACAGATTCATCCTCCAAAGGGTTAAGGGCTGGCCAATTTCCCCTCTGTTTCAAGATCTCTAGAATGTCTGCAAAGGAGACATCTTCAGAAGGGGAACGGGGGGAACCCTCAGAATCCTCTAAATCCGTGTCAGAGGTGACAGACTCAGGTGAGTCTATGTGCTTCCTCTTGCACTTTCTCTTCCTAGGGGGCTCCCCTGCCAATTCAGGAGAGGCCTCAGAAGAGGATGAGATTCCCACAGGGGATTCTTGAGGAGCTGGCTCTCTGCGGTCTGGGATGAGGGAGTGAGTAGACATTTCCTGAGGCACCGAAGAGGGAGGGACGGACGGAGCCGACTGTGGAGTTGAACCGGGTTCCAACACACTCCGCATGACCTCGAAGGCACCCCTGTCAGGCAGAGCCAGAGGTCCCTGCTCCGAAAAGCTGAAAACCTCCCTCGGCACCGACAGTGATGGCTCCGAGGCCGATGTCGGAGCCGAACTCACCAGCGCCGAAGCGCCGAGAGGGAGAGCGGGGTCGGACAAGGGTCCGATGCCACTCACCCCCTCGGAGCCGACGAGGGAAGTCCGGCACCGAGATTCTTCCAAGGAAGAAATCGGAGCCGACGACGGCGCTGAAGGCAATTGTATCAGCTCCGACGCTACCACAGTCTCGGGTCCGAAACGCCCCGGCTCCGAGCTCAAAGAAGTCGGAGGAGGAACATTTTGAGAGATAGGATTAAGCATCGACTGATGAGTCGGGCTCTGAAGCATTTGGGCCAGTGCCTCGGACTTAAGAAGTCGACTCACTACCCTCTGAAGGTCATGGTCAGAAAGTCTCGATGACCTAGAGGAGTGAGATCTATGGCTCCGTTCAGACAGCAAGGGAGATGCTGGAGCCGAATGAACGGAGCCAAGGGACGGTGACCTGGACCTCTTCCTAGATGTCGGTTCCGATAGTCTGATCGGAGCCGACTCAGATATTTCCAATACCTCGGCTCCAGCCGGAGCCGAGGGAACCACAGAAGTAGAAGTTCGAGTCTCATCGGCTCCAGCCGGAGCCGATGTTGTAATAGACTTCGATGTCTTAGGTGTCGACTCAGTAGCTGGAGTCGAAGACCTAGAAGCCTTAGAAGGTTTGCCCGAAGAAACAGTCGGGGGACCCTCAGGCTTTAGCAAGCCCCGTAAAATGAGCTTATTCTTTCTTTCCTGCAGGACTCTAGGGCTGAAGCCATGGCATACAGCACAAGAGTCCTGCAGGTGTAAAGGTCCCAGGCAGTACACACAAGAAGTGTGACCGTCTGTCAGAGACATTTTCTGACAGCACGAGTCACACTTCTTGAAGCCTGAGACCTTCGAATCCTTAGACATTTCAAGGAACAAGTGCAATCACACAAGCACAAACACACCGATTACACTATTGACTAAAATAAACTAATTTAAACTAATAAGTTTAGATAGTCTTTAAAGTCCCTACAAAAACACACACACTCTAGGAGGGATGAGAGGGCCCGAAGGCCTAAGGGAAGAGCAGATAAGTTCTTGTGGAAAGGAGAAGAGAAAAAAAGGAGGAAGGGATAAAAATTTCTTTAAAAGTAAGGGGATACTGTCAAAAACTAATTTAAAAGGGATTTTCTAAAGTTTTTAAACTGTTTACTACACTAACCTGAAGCCGGTTGAAGCAACACACCTCGATAGCTGTAGCGGCAAACGAGATCTGGGGTAATACCGCCTAGCATTGTGGGATATAAGGGGAGCCTCGAGCCGGTGGAACCAACTCTCGAGCTTTTAGAGTGGCCGAGTCGGAGCCGAGGTCGGCTCCGAACCCATCCAGCAAGAATGAAGGCGAGATGGACAACTTAACATACATTGTTTAAGTAGAGATCTTTAGTGAAATGTAAGTGACGAGTAATGAATATACTTTTATTGAACATTCAAGTCTGTGAAAGTTATAGTAAGGTTCTCAAAGATGTAACATATTTATTTAACAAAAACTCAATGGAAAAGCAACAAACTACAAAAAAATAACAAAAACTGAGGAACACGGAGTATGAAACGCCCAGTAAAAATTTAACTTTATTAGCACTTTTATCCAATGAACACAGGTGAACTTCATCAGATAATAACATATTTCCCATTCACCATATTATATAAAAAATTCACCAATCAGAACTTCCTCCTAAGATGCATCAACATTAATTTTCTCCACCCCAAACACATCCTAAACCTCATTAAAAAAGCTCATCTTCACATTTCCTTAAAATAGTCCTATAAAACATAGAAATATAAAATATATATATATATATTTATATATACATCTGGATATGAACACTAATATATATTATTATGCTCTTAAAAAACAAAATATAGTCTAAAATACATATCTAGTTAAGACTCTGAGTTTCAATAAACATGAAATCGAGCAGTGGTCATTAAGACCCAGCCAACTAAAGGCATTCAGTTTGAGCTGCCAAATAAGCTCTTTTTTCTCCAATAGGAGATTCACAGGACCCCTCCCCCCGGACCTGTTCTAACTGTATCAATGACCATATATTTAAAAGTATGGCCAAGGTGCTGTTTAACATGTCTTGCCAATGCATAGCCTCTTGATCTTTCCTTATTGCATATTCATGTTCATAAATCCTTTCCTTCATTCTACGGTCAGTATTGCCTACATAAAAACCTAAACAATGTTGGCACTCAGCCAAGTATACAACTCCCCTTGAATTACAATCAGACTTATAAAGGATCTTGTATTCCATATTCGCTATCTGAAACCTATCAGCCTGGTTGATTTTTGAACACCAAGTACACCTTCCACATTTTGCCATCCGTGATCTGGTGTCAGGACAAAAATTATTCAAGTTTTCTAATATACATTTGAAATTTTGGCTTCTTCTAGAAATTATCTTAGGGGTTTTCCCCTCAGTTGGCTATTGTCTGCCAAAATAGGCCAATTCTTATACAAGATCCTTCTAATATCGCTATGGTTAACATTAAACTGCATAATAAAGTAAGCCACATCCAAGGTAACATTATCCTTGGTGTATCTATTACCAATCATTTCTGTAGGGGCTCCCTCGACCTTGTAATAAAGTATAATCGGGGAAACCAAAAGAGGAAGATAAAAACCTGTAAACCTGTTATGGGAAACTTTATTTCTCAACTCAGTGAATAATAGAGTGGGGTACCCTTTCCTCCCAAACATAAGCATCAATTGGTCACATTCTTGTTGGAATCCAAGGTTACCGTTCTCACTGCTCTTATCTATCTGTGGATATTAACTGCTTTGCTAGGAATGTAGTACTGACACTAACAGTAAAGGCACTGAAGAATCTGGTCATATTTTTAAGAAACCCAGTACATTTGTTCCTCTACTGCACCATGGGGTGGAAACATTTGTTACACTTTGTGAGTATGAAGTAACAAATGTACACAATAACAAGAACAATGGATTTTATAATTTAGCTCTGTATGATAAACAGGCACTAAAAGAACTTATGGAAAATGATAGGACAGTCATAAGACCAGCAGATAAAGGAGGTACAGTAGTGATTTTGGATAAATTTTGGTATGTAGTCAAAATGTTTGAACTGCTTAACAATGAGAACACCTACAAACAAATACAGAAATATGGGACAGATAAAATTATAAGAAAGATAGACATGGCCCTATATGATCTTTTTATCACACATGTTATTAGTCAACATTTTTAGGAGTACTTTCAAGTACATAGACCTATGATTCTCATTATCAACGGTCTTCCCAAATTCCACAAAGACATGACTGATCCACCATTGCATCTTATTGTATCTGGTAGTGGATGGATCATGGAGCCTATATCCATCTATACAGAACATAAATTGAAGAAACCCCTTCCAAATGCAACCTCTGCACTGGGAGATACAGAGGACTTTCTTCAGAACCTTTCTACATATTGTCGAGCATTTACTATCATACAAGAGTCATTGTTAGTGATGATGGATGTGAAAAATCTGTTTTCAGTTATTCTGAATGATTACAGAATCAAAGCTATACATAAATTTTTGTCTACAGAAACGATCTATGACAAGCAACAGACCGCTCAATTATGTTCATTACTTGATATAGTGCTAGAGAATAATGTTATATTATTTGAGAATAAATATTTTTTTACAGAAGTGGGACGTAGCAATGGGAACCGCCTGTGCAAATACGTACTGTAATACTGTCATTGCCCAATGCGAATCAGATTTTGTTTTTAACAGCAAGAATGTATGGCAAGAACACATACTGTTTTATAAGTGGTTTGTAGGCGATATTTTTTTCTATGCAAAGGTGATGAAGAAGAACTTTCATGTTTCGTTGAGTATCTCAATAATACATCTTTCCTGGATTTTGACATCCATAGCTCTTTTGTGAGCATAGACTTTCTTGATTTGACACTGTGAAAGGGAGATTGCACATTAAACATGATGGCATTTCAGAAATCATGCTGAAGAAATCGCCTTTTACACAGAAATAGTATACACCCTTGGCATATATTCTCTCAAGTTATCAAAGGTCAGTTCTTTTGGAGCTCAAGGTTATGTACAAATATGAAAGACTTTGAGATTGACTCAACAAGACATGAAAGACTTTGCGATTGAATCAACAAGAATAAAAACCTTTCTGCATGACAGAGGGTATAAGAGGAAAGAGATCAGTGAAAAGGAATTAGAAGCGAAACAGCTGAGAACAAATACAAGCCATATTTTCTTCCAGATGGTGTTGAAGATGGCAGTAAAGTTGTTCCAAACAAACATGAACCAACTAGTATAAGATGTATGGTCATATATAGTCAGGATATAAAACAGGTGTGTGAAATAATCAAGACGAATTGGAAAATATTAACAGCAGATGATGGTAATAGATGTATAGTGGAAGACTCCCTAACATTATGTTTCAAAAATAGAAAAAAAACTTGAAGCAGCTACTATGTCAAGAAACAACCAATATGAATAAAGAGCCGAATAGAAGGAACGGTACTTATAGATGCAGGAAATGTAAAACCTGCACATATATAAATCCATCCAATAGTTTTTCACATCCCATTAGTAAGAGAGAATACAGGATTAATAATTATGCTGACTGCAATGGTAAAAATGTGATCTATGCTGCAACATGTAAGCTATGTTCACGTTCGAAGCTAGAATTCTACGGCATATGACTGACATCAGATTAAAAAACAGTATGAATGCTTTATTCCAACAGATTATGATGCATTCTGACCACAGTTTTCAATTTATGGCACTGCAGGTTATCAATGAAAGTGCAAGGCTAGGAGATCTGAGCAATATAACCCAAATGGAAGAAATAAATGGATCACAGATCTACAAGCAGACCAACCACCAAGCTTAAATGGTATGTTACCTTTAAGACCAGTGTTACGAGGGTGTCAACAGAGGAAGAGATTCTGATTGGTGGACACAAATTAGTTTCACAATGGAATGTGTCTATAGATCTGAAGAAGGCTCTTTTGCCAAAAGTGCTTTTCTTAAGAGAATTTTGTTTATGTGATTCTGGTGTCATTTAGTATTTTATTGCAAAATAGTTTTATTAAAGACAGTCTGCTGTGGTGAATTAGCTTCATTTTATTCTGTTTGTTGATAATTTTTAATGTAGTTTGCTACTTTTTATGTCAGCTTTGGACACAATTATGCATTAAGATACTTTTATCCTGACTTACTGTCATCTGACACCTTTGCACACACCTCATCTCTATGTTCTGAAGTAAAGTTTAGAACCAATAATGTATAAAAATTAGTATTTACTGCAAATATATGATATTTCTTACTGCCTCTGTTCATACTGCTCTGAATAGTACAGTATTGTCTTAATGTTTCTGAGGGTGCTCTTGGCATGTATTACATCATGGACTTTTCTGGCATTCTCTCAGGCTGTACTGAAAATACTGGAAAACAACTGTAAATAAATAAATAATGTCACCATATAATGACAGAAATAGAAGTCACACAATACATGTATATAGCATTGAGTGATATAGGGGTGGTGTAATGATCTAAGACAATACACAGTTTAAAAAAAGAGCAATATTTATGTACTTGCATTACTAAAACACTTATAAAGATGACGCAGAACAGGCTATAATGAATGCAGTCAGTTTGAGTGTGTTGATATACATCTTAAATCATTACATCCGAGTATCGCCCCCAGGTACATCTGCAGTTAACTCCTACTGACGCCTCTAGGTGTCAAATATTGCTTGTTCATATTTGCATCAATAATTCCAAAACCATGCTATGTACAAGGTTTTACACAATTTCATCTTAAAGCTTACACAATAGCAAACTCAACTGCATTAATATTTGACCTCTGTCTAGTGCTGGTAAATAGATATTAACAGCTGTTTTATGACATTAATTTACATAGATATAATTTTCAATTATTTCTAAATATCTCAACAAACAAGAAACACAGACAGAACTCCTTAGCCTCATATGAAAGCTTTCAGCTAGATGAATAAACTGCGGTTGACAGTATGTGTACACCTTGCATGGTTGCTGAGATATTATAAGTTGTTTACAAAATATTACAAATGGAATACTTACTGTGTTTCCTGTGACTTATAAAATTCGGTTTAAGCCCTAGAACCGAAAGAATACTAGCACTATAAAAAGAGCTTGTGATGAAGAGTTTGCCATTTATACTTCTCTCATAACCCTTATGGTTCCAGAGATATAAACATTTGTTTGAAATGTGAGGACATAATTTGATTCTGTCAAAAGACTTAGGCTCCACCCACTGGAAGTCACAGTGCAAACCACTAACCTATGAACATTAAAACATACAGAACCAACCTAGAGCAGACAATGTTAATAGGTTCATTAGCACCAAGGAAAATAAATTGTCAGTCAATCTACTGAGTGTTATTCATTTTATTTATGTATTTGTATTTATTTCATAATTTGGTAACCAGGTAGGTGGGCTGATCAATCAACCTGAACCTGGGTCAAATATAAAATAAACTTTATTCTCTGTTAAAATGAGAAAAAAGAAAGGTTAAAAAATGCAGAACACAATAAAATAATAGAACAGAGTAAATAATATGTACAAATATGCAGCGGTGGTGCAGTGGTTAGCCTTGTTGCCTCACAGCAAGAGGTCCTCCCGTTCGATTCTCGGCTGGAGCACCTTCTGTGTGGAATCTGCATGTCCTCCCCGCGGTCAAGTGACATTAAAGGCATGTAGGTAGGTACGTGCGTGAATGGGTGTGTGTGCCTTCTTTGAAGGTTGGGTGTCGGGCTGGCAACTCGGCACCGTAAAAATCCACTGCCAATCATTAGCAGACTGGAGTTCTGCTGTGGTGACCCCTAACCGGGAAAAGCCGAAAGACATTACTATTTGAGGGCCGCAGCGGTTAGTGTTGTCGCCTCACAGCAAGAGGTTCTCCCGTTCGATTCTCGGCTGGAGCACCTTCTGTGTGGAGTCTGCATGTCCTCCCCACGGTTGAGTGATGTTTAAAGACATGCAGGTAGGTGCGTAAGTGCATGAATGGGTGTTACTTCTTTGAACATTGGGAGACGGGCTGGCAACTCGGCACCGTAAAAATCCACTGCCATCACTAGCGGACCGGAGTTCTGCTGTGGCGACCCCTAACTGGGAAAAGCCGAAAGACATTGCTTTTTTAGAGTAAATAATATGTACAAGATACATATTTAACACTGCAACAACAGCGAGTAAATAAAAGCAAATATGGATAGAATACACAGTTGAAACATTCTAGCAACAATGAGTAGCAGTTTATGTCAGCTGCAGCAGCATGCCCTGTAACAGAAGCAGGTGTGTTTAGATATCTTTTGCAAGTTCAGCATAATTTTTTTTCTGAAAAACTGAATATTTTCACTATTTTTTTTTATTTCAGCAGGAGCTTGTTCAACATAGCTAGTCCTATTCTGAAGAGTGTTTTTTCGCCTACAGCTAGTATGACTCTAGATCTGGCCAATATGAACATTTCTTGGCTGTACGTAAAGGAGCAGTTTTGTTCTCTGATTTGCTGTAAACCATTTACGTGGAGGGCAATAACCTACAGTTTGAATTTTGTAAATTTGAGAATTAAGAAGAAAAGAAGTTCTGTTAGTAGTGGGTAGCCAGTCTGCCGTATAAGGTGCAGTGATGGCAATTTCTGTCTGCAAGCAGTGCAGATCAAGGTATTGTATAGCTTCATAGGTTCATAGATAAGTACTAACCTAGCTACTATTGCAGACCATTTTAAGACTAGCCAATTTCCTTTTTGGAGCTTGAATTATCCATTTGGTGTTAGATTAGCCTTACCCATCCCATGGTCCATAATTATATATTATCCCTAATACGAATAACTGGAATCATGCCATACATAATATGAGGGGACCCACACATGGGGTAAAGTATTTAGAAACTGCCCATGTTCATTAGTAGTACAGGGGGCAGTCCTGAGGTACATTTTCTGTTTCCCTTCCATATATCTAAGCTGCCTTTGAATATGGTCAGCTACCTTTTCAGTCACTTGAATTTTTTGCATTACTTTATTTTGTGCTGAGTAATGGGAAATAATGTATTAAACATTTGATATGAGGACATTTTGGCTAAAACCACAATATGGCAAAAGGTGGGAGGAGGTGTGAGAGACAATAACAAAAACTTTAGGTTGATATAATGCTATGTTGATAATGTTATCTGTGCAAATATTAAAATGTAATAATGCGTCACGTATTGCTCCCATATATTCTCATTGCCTAACATTTGGTATAAAGTTTCCTTTTAAGTTTGCTAGGGTTACAGGAGGTAGTGATGCTAGTTTTCTTGCTGTGGGGAAGAATATGATATTTTTTGAGCCAGTTACAAAGTTTGGTAGTATTTTTTTCGGCTGTAAGTAATGGTATATCCTCAACATACAGCTAGTTTATGACTGTGCAAGTCCTGTGTGTTGTCATTAAGAAGTAGGAAAAATAATAAAGGTCCTAGGATTGAGCCTTGTTAGATTTCTGGGTTTAGAATCCCCATTTCAGATAGTAAGTTGTTGGCAAAGAGTTGGAAAGGTCTATCCTGTAAGTAATGTTTAAACCAGAGAATGACATTTTCACAACAAACTGAGTTGCTGCAATTTTTCAAGGAGGAGGCTGTCTCAGAGGCATGTGTCATATCTAGAATGACAGCTGCAGTAATGAGGCTATCATTCATGCTACTATAAATACTATCTGAAGCTGATGGTACTGCAGTTTGGCTTATAAAGGCATTTCTAAAGCCATCTCATTGATCACAAAGTAACCCAAAGCTATTTATATGCTTTAACAATTGTTAACAAGCAAAGCAAAAAAATCCAGTCTCAAGGAAGGCAACACAAGATAAACTGGGAGACAGTTTGAGGCTACCTATCTAATTCTCTAGGTTTGCCTTGAAGGTGGCCAAGGTGGTAGTCTTTTCACATGCACTGGACATTTGATCCAGAGTCGGGAGATATGGTGGGGTATGAATCCATCATGCCAACATGTCTTACTTATCTGCTGATGAAGGTCTAGGTCATTTATCTTGGTATTTGATGAACCATCTGTCCTGCAAAGTAATGGGAGTGAAGCTGGATTAGATATTTTCTGGCCTGAAAGGTGAGAAACAGACAACCACAGAGGAGTCTATACCTTACTTAATCTTAGCCGAAAGGCTAAGTCTGTAAGAGACTGAACACAGGGAGAGGGCTGCTAGCCTTATGGACAACTGAGAGTTTTGAGGTCATTAATTTTTTAGTTAAGTATATCTGGGGTCTGTCAAGCTTACTGATACATGTGTGCACGCGCGCGCACACACACACACACACACACACACACACACACACACACACACACACACACACACACACACACACACAGAAAGATGTATCTATCTATAGGTGTAGTACTACAGATGAAATATATTAAATGCTGACATGCAAAACATCAATGTAAAAATGTAGAAAATGCAGATGTCGACACAGTAATATGCATACCTGCTTGCAAAATTTAAAATGAAAAAAAAAATAATATTTTTTTTCAGAAAGCAAGCCCCACGACCCCTACTGCTAATTATATTTACTACAGCAAAAACCCATGGCTGGTATGGGTAATGCTTGATTTACCCACGGTTGGCATGGTTTGTCATGAAGGCAAAGCCAACCATGGGTAAATCCAACATTATCCACACCCCGCCATGGGTTATTGTTATTATACAATGGTGTTAGTGTTGTGTTTTTGTTTTTTACATTTATGTTTCTTCTATTTTGTGTTCTTCCACTTTTTCTGAGAGAAAATAGTTCTAGACTTTAAGTTTATTGTACATTTCTTTTAATTTAAATAAAAGTTTTTGTTAATTTTTCAAGAGACAAGTTTGAATGATTTTGTCAACCATATTTTTGTTTTATAGTGTATATATTATATTTTGTTTTCTTTAAACTATTTGTTCAGTTTATCCAAAATGGGCACGGTTTTTAGTGTGTCCAATAAGCATGCTCATTTTAGAATTAAGCAATAACCCAAGTCTGGGTGTGGGTAATGCTAGATTTACCCACGGTTGGTGTGGTTTGGTCACGAGGGCGAAGCCCAAGTGGCCAAACAAAGCCAACCGTGGGTAAATCTAGCATTACCCACACCCAGACGTGGGTTATTGCTATTATACAACGGCATTATTTAAGAAAAAAAATACTTACTTTTCTTAAATAATGTCTTTGTATAACAGCAGCGTGCTGTCCTTCTGCCACTGGACATCTCATAGTTGATTTAGCTGATGTACTGTGCATGCATTTGGGACTTGCGTTCCTACGCATACCCAGTACATCAGTGCTTGGGGAAAGTAAGCAACGGAGAAAAGATCTCTGTTGCTCCATTTTTCTCTTCTTTTTTTTTAAATTAAAAAAAAAAGTTTGGGGCAGTTAGGAGAGTGCCTGAATAGAGGAAATACAAGGGAAATCAGGTACGTGTCTTTAATTTTAAATAACGTACCTGATTTTCCTCGTATTTTCTCCATACTGTCTCTCATATGCCCAGAGTCTGGACTACATATTTATTCATTTTTTAAAACAAATGTAAAAATAAAAACTGACAAAATATATCAACGGAAAAAAGTCCGGGTGACTGGACCTTTTTCCGTTGGTATAGTCTGGGATTTACAACGGGCATGCTGGTTGAGCTGGCCAATCAGCATGCTCATTTTAGAATATTAATTGCCAGTCATTGTATAATATTTATTAGTTCATAGTCTCTGAGTAGCTTGGTTTATTTTTATCTTTTTTTTCATAAATGTTTGTCTGTATCTGTATAGAAAGTGTTAATTTTCACTGCTTGTCTAACTACTGTCAAAGAGCAGTAGTTTGTCAATGATGTCATTCCAGGGAAAATGAAGAAGGTTGAGCACAAAACTCTTGAAATAAGCATTTGTAGAGAAGTTGTTTATAAAGACAAAAAATATGCTTTCAGCAATGGACAATGATGCTGTTCTCATCTGATGAGGTAATATCCCTAACAGAAATTAATGGAACACATTGCTTTTAGCTCCTTTTTGGTTTACTGTGCATCTCTATTTTGTGTGTTGTACATAGGGAACGTGTTTGTAAGATACTGTGCCAGCTACAATGTTCAGCATACAAGAAAAATCAGGTATGTTTTCGATTTCTTTTTGAATGTACCTAATTTTTTTTTTGGTTTGTTGAACATCATAGCTGACTTAGTAGCTTACAAACGTCTTCTGCATATAGAAGATTATTGATTGTAAGGGTTCGGCTCTTGGATTTTGTTTTGTATACACAGATAGGAAAGTGTGGCCGCTCAATGATACTTAAGTGGCCGGACTTTTCCTGTTGGTATATGCTTGATTTGTAACGAGTAGTTGGGTTGACCAATCAGTGTACTCATTTTTGAAAATCAGTCCTTTTACATTGTATAATAACTCTTAGACACACAAACACAGAGAAAGGGCAAATTCACCAACCTGGGAATTGTGTGATCTCATACACCTGCTGACCAGCTGCTTAGTCCATCACGAATGGTTGACTACACAGTTATTGTCCAAACACATACACAACCTTTTGCAAGAACCCCATGAATATATATATATATATATATATATATATATATATATATATATATATATATATAGAGAGAGAGAGAGAGAGAGAGATAAATAGATACATAAATGCATGCCAAAAGGGGCACTGTATTCAATAATGGGTGCAATGAAATATAAATGGGGAATTAAGGCTTCTTTGGGTTTAGTGAAATGATCTTGCAAATTAAATGAGCCAGACAGAAGGCTTTCTGATCCACTTCAGAGACATGATGTTGTATCACATCTGAGAACCCTGAAAGGGATCGAACACAAAAGAACTGGGATACCAGGATATGATGTATTCCATAGCACTATGCAGAATATTGTAGAGGAGAGGAAAGTAATGCAGCATAGAAAGATAGCTACATTAGTATGTACTGTTCATGTGCATCTGTGCAGTACAGTGAAAGACTGAAAAAAGAAAGAAGTTATGAAATTAATCTAAGCAGGGAAAGAAATGTCACGCACATGAAAACAACAAAGGGAAACATCCCACTATGGTAAATTTAACAATGCTAGTCAGTGCAAAGATAACCGGGTGCCAGAATGCTATAACTGTCACTTATAGCACAATATAGACTTATGCACAGAGAAAACACCTGACATGTCTGAATAGCATAGATGCAGACAGCTGACAGTGGGAATATCTGTCCAGTAAAATATGATCCAAAGATAATCTGATGAATGTATTGCATTACATTATATGTCCTCATGAAAATGTTCTGATGGCAGATATACTGTGTACACAAGTCAGGGTCACAGAGATTAAACAAAATTATATGTCTGATGTATCAGCTACTAGTGGAACTGCCACCAACAAATTGTGATATTGATAAACAGCTGCAGTGAACATCTGTGATGTATAAGATGTGGCCTACATCCCTTCTATGGGTACATGGTTGGTAGGCCCTGGTTTAGGTATGCAAACAGATCTATGAAATGACCCGCTCTAAGGTGAAAGATGGAGGAGGTGATAAGTAGGGGTTGAACCAAGGCTGGCATGGGCAAGATCACCCAAGACGAAGATGTCAGCCCTTGTCAGGAGTATGTGTGGAGGAGCACTCATGTACATAATGTAGGGTCAAAGGTGCTCTTCTTGGCGATACCTGAACACATGTGACCACCGGGGTAGTTTTAGGCTTATGATAAACCTCTCAGTGCTGCAATGGTGGTGAGAGTACAAACTCCTCGATGACTTCCTGGATGATAGCACCCTCTAGCAAGCTCTTGATCTATGGAATCTTGCAAGTTCACATACTTATCGAGTGAATGGTCCCATGTCTGATTTGGGAAGGATTGATAAACTGCAGGAAGCAGGGTTGAGGGGTATATAAAATAACTTGCCACTTAAGTACCACATCTGGTTATCCTACAGATATAATTAGCTTAACACTTGAGAAGCTGTTAATGTATATTACCTTTATTTGTACCCTCCCAGTTCTAGGATAGTGCTGTGTAATAGTAACCAATGTGATGATATGGGCTAGTGCCAGCATAGCTAGCTGGAGTTTAGTAAAGAATTATAGCCTTTGAATATTAAACTGATATCAAACTGATGTGTACCACATGCTTGTGTTACAAATGTATTGGAAGTGTATGGCATTTGAATTTCAAACTGATTTGTACAGATGCTTACGTTACAAATGTATTAGAACTGTACGGCATTTGAACATCAAAATGTATTTGTAAAGTTGCTAGTGTTAAAAAATGTATCAACAGTGGATCCTGCTGGACAAAATGGAAATATACATGCATGTAGTAACTGATTAAATGTATATACTGTAACTGAAAACACTGGAAGAGCAAAGGTTAACTGGCTAGCTTACTTTAAGAAAAATAAGAGAAATGTAAATGAGCTGTTAAATCATTAAAATGGCATCACATCTCAAGCTTCAAAGGGGAATAATGCAAGAACCTAGAGTCGGGTGACCAGATGAGGTAATTCTGCCAGCCATCTTAGAAATTTTAGATACCACAAATAGAAATATCTCAGTATTGAGTATTCTGTCTTATGTCTGACAACAAGAAGGACCATTTATCACATCATCTGCCTTAGTCTATTAAGTAAGTAGGGAATAGTAATTCTCCTAGATTCAGTCAGGAAAATATAGTGAAGCTTAGTTTACATATTATTTTTCTTTATTTGTCTGAATCTGTCCATCAATATTATTTTTAATATTTCTTGTGATTTGAACTCTGTGGCTTACTGCAAATATATATTCAGTATTGTCATGAACTTTTATTATTTATTATTAAATATATTTAAACCTTGTATTGTGGCTTATATGTATTTGGTGGCACTGTGTGGGCCACACCTGAAGGCCTAGCTGTCTTGGTCAACTACTACCATTTGTATTAGTATTAATATTGCACAGTATAATTGGATACTGTTTGTAAGGGCTTTAGAGTAGCTGGCTGAGGAGTATCTGGTGGCAGTGATAACTACCATATAGTCTGGGCAGAAGGGGGCACAGCAGGTAAATCTGTGTCAGCCTTTCCCAGGTGTGTGTATATGAAAATAAAATCTCACAATGTGTGCGTCTGTGTGTCATCTACTTGGAGCAGGGACAGAAAGTACTGATTTCACAGAGAGGGTGCTGCAGGACTTGGCTTGAACACTCAGTTGAGGACTTAACCCTACAGCTGTGTTAGTGGGGAGCCTTATTGTGGCCCTGGAGGGAGACAGATAAAAAGAAATCCAGACCCCAGGCTGCCTGTGTTTCCTATGTGCCCTTAAGGGAAATTCTGCTTGGTGCAGAGAGATGCATCTGGAAATGCTGAGTGTATCCATTTGTATTCCAAGTGAATGTCCCTCTTTAGCATCAGTGATGAGGATTCCGGCTCCTTGATTACTGGCCCAACGTGGGGATGTCACATACTGGTGAGCAGTGGTGGGATATTATTTGAACTTCTATTCCCTCTAAGCAGTTGTCACTAAAGGTGTGCTATCAAGCAGCCACAAAGACATTCAGAGTTTCTTATCATGATAGTCTTATTTATTTACTTTTTGTTAGCTTAGTTTAGTCAAGGAAAGCAGGCAAGGATGTCAACAGAGGATTATGGCAAGCTGACAAGGAACCAGTTGGCTGAGATGTGCCAAAGCAAAGGACTGTTGCATGCCAACCTGACTAAAAAGGAAATGATTGCAGCCTTAATCACAGCTGCAGCACAGACCAGCAACCAGAAAGACAACCAGTCTTGCATTGGGGATGTACAGCTCACAGAAACAGGACAGTTCACCTTTTCTCGTAAGACTTAAAAAGCCAACTGAAGTTAAACAGACTTCAACTGGAGGCCACACGGTTGGAATTAGAATCAGCAGAGTGAATGTGGCATTTGCAGGCTGAAAAAAGAGAGACTGAGATGTTTGGAAGCCAAAAAATGAGAGGAAGAGGCAACATAAAAAGAAAATGCTGACTCTTTGCCAGGGCCATAGAGGTAATGGGGAAGGGAGTAACTGTACCCCAGAAGCAATAAAGGTCAGTAAACTTCTTCCTGAGTACCGAGAAGGTGATAATTTTGATAGTTTTATTCATATATTTGAAAGAGTATGCAGACAGTACAATGTTGATTGAGGGTTCTAGGTACAGTTCCTCACCTGCTTACTCTATGGTAAAGCTGCAATTGCTATTTCTAAATTGTCTGATACTGACTGCTTAAATTATAACACAGTTAAAAAATATTTATTGGAATGTTTTAAGTTAACACCTGAAGCGTACAGGAAAAAAGTTTCCAGAGCACAGACGCAAAGCAGATGAAAGTGTATGCGATTATATTGCTGAACTAAGCACTTATGTTCATAGACAAGTGAGTGGGTGTCAGTTCACTACTTTTCAAGGACTGGCAGACCTTTTGGTGAGAGAACAACCCCTCAGCACTTTGCCTGAGAACATGAGATTCTGTTTGGCAGACAGGGAATGCAACAATGCAGATAAGCTAGAAAATAAGAGGATCTATACTTAGCAAGGAGGGCAACACTGCATAGGAAAGGGATACCCAGTGCTGCACATGGATATAAGGGAACCCATGGGGGGCAGCCTAATCCACCCCAAGAGTCCACCAGTAACAGGGGAAACCATGAGTTCAGGTACATAGCCAAGATCAAGGGTTAAATGTTTTGAATATAACCAATAAGACTATGTAGTATAAAGATATCTACGGATGCAAGGTGGGGAACAAAAGGTGGGGGAACATGCAAGTGCAGATAACAGAATGCCAGTGATAAGTTGTCTGGAGACAACAGGGGTACCCAAACTACCCCAGAGTTTGTATCCTATCTTGCTGGATGGAAAACAGCCCAAGAGAAACACAGCCTCTGATATAACCATTGTGAAGCCTGCAGTGGTTAGAGAAGCAGTACTTGCTTGGGCAGTCCACTCCAGTCAGAGCTTTAGGAGGGATCCCATTCCAAACGTCTCTAGCCAGGGTTCACCCTGACTGGAAGGGTGGAAAAGGAAGCAAGCAATTAGGTGTGTTTGACGATACCCCTGAAGATGTCTTGATAGGGAATGATTTTGATAATGCAGTACCTTGTGTGCATGCAGTGACCATAGTCAGGCTTGGAGACAGACATGTGGGTCTGGTAGCTGGAAGGAGACCCAGACAGAACACACCCCTGAAGCCAGGACTGGTGATGTGGCTAACTGAGGGAGGGAGTTACCCTGTAGCTGTGATCCTGAAGATGAGACAGCTACTGGTAGGTATTGAAGTTCCCTTGGACAGGGTGACTGCAAGGGCAGAGGTGAGTGGTAGTACACAGGCTGACAGTGAGGCACCACTGTCAGAAGATACCATACATCCTGTAAAAGGGGAACTGGGACAAGTCACAAAGATAGAGTTTCAATAGGCTCAGCTCTCAGACCCTACATTACAAGGCTTGAGGGAGGTAGCTAGGGAGGTGCCTGATTCTGAAGGAAAAGGGGGTATGTATACTGGAACAATGGGTTACTTTGTAGAGAGTGGACCTCTAAGGGAGGGCCAGAAGGTGAGGTAATACAGCAGTTAGTGCCCAGAGTCTACTGTTTGGCACTTCTAGTATAGCGCATGACATTCCCTTTGCAGGTCATATGGCCATAAAGTGTACCAACAGACATATTATCCATATCTTTCATTGGCCTGGAATTGCAAGATATGTACTGGGGGTATTGCAGGATTTGTAAGCAGTTCCAAAAAGTAGGCAAGCAAGAGACTAGGTCAAAGCTCCTTTGTTGCCTTTGCCTGTGATTGAGGAGACATTTCAGAAGGTAAGTATGGGATATTGTGGGGGCCTCTGAGTACTGCAAGTTCCACAGGGAAGAAGTATATCCTAGTGGTAGTAGATTGTGTTGCTAGATACCCTGTGGCAGTGGCTCTGTCTTCCATCAAGGCAGAGAAAGTGGCAAATGCTTTGATAGAGATTTTCAGCAGGGTAGGTTTTTCACAAGAAATACTGACAGAGAGGTGCCAATTTTATGTCAGACCTGCTGGTTTATCTGTGGGAGCGCTGTGGGGTGAAGAACATAAAAAACGCCCCCTACCAATGCCAGACTCATGGCCTTGTGGAAAGGTTAAACTCTACACTAAAGACCATGCTACAGGCATTTCCAGACCAGTTTAAAACAGAGTGGGACAAACAGTTGCTCCATCTGCTGTTTGCTTACAGAGATGTACCCCAGAAATCCACAGGTTTTTCACTCTGAGTTGCTGTATGAGCATAGGGTGAGGGGACCTCTAGATTTGATTTGTGATGAGTGGGAGAGTGAGTATGAATCTCACAAGGAGTCTGTTGTGGCATATATCCTAAACCTCAGGACAAGGCTTGGGGAGCTCGTGGGCTTGGCCCAGGAGAATCTGGCAGGAGCACAACAGCAAAAAACAAAGGTCTGGTATGCCAGTAATCCTCGAGCCAGAGAGTATGCTCTTGGACAGCAGGTGATGTTTTTTATTCCTGTCAGACACAATAAGCCACAGACAGCTTGGGAGGGACCCTTCAAAGTGGTTAGAAAGGTCAGTAATGTTAACTATATGGTAGAACTGCTAGGAAGGAGGCAAGAGCACAGACTGTACCATGTTAACATGATGAAACCTTACCATGACAGGGAGGCTTTTGTGCTAAGTATTTGCAGTAAGAGGCAGGAAGAGTCTGAGGGGATCTATGGTTACAGGGAGCCAGCCATGAATCTCAGGTTACTATGGTGGAGCTTAGGGCTGCAGGCATATGGTATGACAGTGCAGTACTGTAGGTCATAGGTTCATAGGTGTTTACTAGGCTAATGACCACAAGGGCCTTTTTAAGCCTCGCCATGCATCCCAAATCTCTGACAAGTTCTGAACATACCCTTGATAAGTGTAAGCATGGGCATGGGAGATGAACCATTTACAGGTTACCTGTGTCCATTTGAGAGACAGGTGCCAAGCCAGGGATGAATTTCTGGTTTCCCATGCAATTGTCCAAGTTACATTTGAATTAGTTTAGGGAAGAACTCTGTTTCACATGGATGAGGAGCCTGTTCCACAGACAGTGTAGTCTCCGGGATACACAACTCTCTCTCCAGCAGGTCCTATTTATATCACAGGCAAGGTTTAAGTCTTTAGAATGGGTAATTTTTGTGCATATGCAGTAGGTCCATCAGAGTGTGGTCTGACAATGCTCTGTATGCCAGGCACAGATCTACCCTCAAAAGCCTGTAGGAGACAGAATACAGGGAGAGAGCCTTGAGGCCTTCTGCCTAGGATATTTTACTTACGTTCTGTATTCTTTTAGCGAAGAACCTCTGCAGACATTCCAATTGTTGGACATGCCTGGTTAGGTACATATCAAAGGGGGCATTGTACTTAATGTAGTTAATGATAGGTCTGATGAATGCCACATACAGTGGAACAATGACTTCCTTGGAATTAGATGCCATACCTTTGTTCATAGGTTGTGCAATACAGAATGATTTTCTCACCGCATAGAAATGTGATGGTCAAAGGCTAGATTACTATCCATGTGTGTCCCTAAGTCCCTGACTACTGGGTCAACTCTAAGGGGCGTGTTGTCAATATGATAGTTACCAGGGATGGATGACTTCCCAAAAGATACTATTATGCATTTCTTGGCATTAAGTTTTAGTCCTTGGCTCTGACACCATTTGTTTGCCAGTGTCAGCCCCTCCTGGGCAACATGTGTGTCAGTATGAGATTCAATGACAGCTCCTAATTTGCAATCATCTGCAAATTTTATCAGTCACAGACCACCAACACTGGCCTTGACTTCTGAGAAGTAAATGACAAAAAGGAGCAATCCAAGGAATGATCCTTGAGGGTCTACACTTGTGACTGGCCTCTCTGTAGAGGTGGACTCCTCAATTCTAACTTCCTGGTTCCTGTCTGTGAGACAGTTGGATATCCACTGGGTGACATATGGGTTTGTACCTAACCTCCTGAGTCTAGCCTGTGATTGAGCAGACATTTCAGAAGGTAAGTATGGGATATTGTGGGGGCCTCTGAGTACTCCAAGTTCCACAGGGAAGAAGTATACCTTAGTGGTAGTAGATTGTGCTGCTAGATACCCTGTGGCAGTGGCTCTGTCTTCCATCAAGGCAGAGAAAGTGGTAAATGCTTTGCTAGAGATTTTCAGCAGGGTAGGTTTCTCACAAGAAATACTGACAGAGAGGTGCCAATTTCATGTCAGACCTGCTGGTTTATCTGTGGGAATGCTGTGGGGTGAAGAACATAAAAAACACCCCCTACCAATGCCAGACTCATGGCCTTGTGGAAAGGTTAAACTCTACACTAAAGACCATGCTACAGGCATTTCCAGACCAGTTTAAGACAGAGTGGTACAAACAGTTGCTCCATCTGCTGTTTGCTTACAGAGACGTACCCCAGGAATCCACAGGTTTTTCACTCTGAGTTGCTGTATGAGCATATGGTGAGGGGACCTCTAGATTTGATTTGTGATGAGTGGGAGAGTGAGTATGAATCTCACAAGGAGTCTGTTGTGGCATATATCCTAAACCTCAGGACAAGGCTCGGGGAGCTCATGGGCTTGGCCCAGGAGAATCTGGCAGGAGCACAACAGCAAAACAAAAAGGTCTGGTATGCCAGTAATCCTCGAGCCAGAGAGTATGCTCTTGGACAGCAGGTGATGTTTTTCATTCCTGTCAGACACAATAAGCCACAGACAGCTTGGGAGGGACCCTTCAAAGTGGTTAGGAAGGTCAGTGATGTTAACTATATGGTGGAACTGCTAGGAAGGAGGCAAGAGCACAGACTGTACCATGTTAGCATGATGAATCCTTACCAAGACAGGGAGGCCTTTGTGCTAAGTATTTGCAGTAAGAGGCAGGAAGAGTCTGAGGTGATCTATGGTTACAGGGAGCCAGCCATGAATCTCAGGTTACTATGGTGGAGCTTAGGGCTGCAGGCATATGGTATGACAGTGCAGTACTGTAGGTCATAGGTTCATAGGTGTTTACTAGGCTAATGACCACAAGGGCCTTTTTAAGCCTCGCCATGCATCCCAAATCTCTGACAAGTTCTGAACATACCCTTGATAAGTGTAAGCATGGGCATGGGAGATGAACCATTTACAGGTTACCTGTGTCCATTTGAGAGACAGGTGCCAAGCCAGGGATGAATTTCTGGTTTCCCATGCAATTGTCCAAGTTACATTTGAATTAGTTTAGGGAAGAACTCTGTTTCACATGGATGAGGAGCCTGTTCCACAGACAGTGTAGTCTCCGGGATATACAACTCTCTCTCCAGCAGGTCCTATTTATATCACAGGCAAGGTTTAAGTCTTTAGAATGAGTAATTGTTGTGCCTATGCAGTAGGTCCATCAGAGTGGGGTCTGACAATGCTCTGTATGCCAGGCACAGATCTAACCCTCAAAAGCCGGTAGGTGACAGAATACAGGGAGAGAGCTTCGAGGCCTTCTGCCTACAATATTTTACTTACGTTCTGTATTCTTTTAGCAAAGAACCTCTGCGGACATTCCAATTGTTGGATATGCCTGGTTAGGTACATACCAAAGGGGGCATTGTACTTAATGATAGGTCTGATGAATGCCACATACAGTGGAACAATGACTTCCTTGGAATTAGATGCCATACCTTTGTTCATAGGTTGTGCAATGCAGAATGATTTTCTCAGCACATGGAAATGTGATGGTCAAAGGCTAGATTACTATCCATGTGTGTCCCTAAGTCCCTGACTACTGGGTCAACTTTAAGGGGTGTTTTGTCAATATGATAGTTACCAGGGATGGATGACTTCCCAAAAGATACTATTATGCATTTCTTGGCATTACGTTTTAGTCCTTGGCTCTGACACCATTTGTTTGTCAGTGTCAGCCCCTCCTGGGCAACATGTGTGTCAGTATGAGATTCAATGACAGCTCCGAATTTGCAATCATCTGCAAATTTTATCAGTCACAGACCACCAACATTGGCCTTGACTTCTGAGAAGTAAATGACAAAAAGGCGCAATCCAAGGAATGATCCTTGAGGGTCTACACTTGTGACTTGCCTCTTTGTAGAGGTGGACTCCTCAATTCTAACTTCCTGGTTCCTGTCTGTGAGACAGTTGGATATCCACTGGGTGACATATGGGTTTGTACCTAACCTCTTGAGTTTGTCAACAATGCCCAAGTGGGGTATTGTGTCAAACACCTTGGCCAGGGCAAGGTAGGCAGTGTTAATGAATTTGCCCTCATCCATTGCTTTGGTGACCTTCTCAAAAAAGTCCACCAGACTAAGTAGGCATGATCTGCTCTTGATGAAACCAAAATGGATTGGGTCCAGTGTCTTGAGGTTTACTATATCCCTATTGATCATCTCCATGATAATCCTTTCCATGACTTTCCTATAAGTCTAGTGAGGCTTATGGGTCTATACTTTACAGAGTCTGTAGATGGGACACCTTTGTGCAGTGGGATGACAGTTGCCTTTATCCATTTATGAGGCATGAAACCTATTTGGTGGATACAGTTAAATAGTAATTCCAGAGGCCCTGACAGGTCATGTTTCATGCTACTTAGAAGGCATCCTGGGATACTGTTGGGCCCACTGATGTAGTGCTCTTGGTCTTAGACAGATCATTAAGGACCTGTCCCCTAGTGATAGTAGGGGGGAATTATATTTGATATTTCCTGAGGGAAGGTTGAGGGGGGGAGAAAATAGTGTAGTCAGCAATGCCAAGGCAGATGTAATCTCAAGACATGGTATGGGGTAATGTATTCCCAGATAGGCTTATTTCTCTCAAGCCACGTTTCTCAAGGGTCACTTGAAAAGCTAGGTTGTGTCTTTGAAAGGGGGAGAGATGTTAGATATGGGCTAGTGCCAGCATAGCTAGCTGGAGTTTTGCAAATAATTATATCCTTTGAATATCAGACTGATGTGTACAAGATGCTTGTGTTACAAATATACTGGAACTGTATGGCATTTGAATATCAAACTGATTACTACAGATGCTTATGTTACAAATGTATTAGAATTGTATGGCAGTTGAATATCAAAATGAATTTGTAAAGTTGCTAGTGTTGAGAAATGTATCAACAGTGGGTCCTGCTGGACAGAAAGGAAATATGCATGCAGGTAGTAACTGATTAAATGTATACACTGCAACTGAGAACACTGGAACAGCAGAGGTTAACCAGCTAGCTTACTTTAAGAAAAATAAGGGAAATGTAAATGAGCTATTAAAACCATTAAAATGGCATCCTGTCTCAAGCTTCAAAGGGGAACAGTGTGAGAACCTACAGTCATGTGACCAAATGAGGTCATTCTGCCAGTCATCTTGGAAATTTCAGATATTACAAAGTGAAATCTCTCAGTATTATGTATTCTGTCTTAGGCCTAACAACAAGGAGGACCAGTCACCTCATCACCTGCCTTGCTCTATTAAGTAAGTCGGGAATAGTAACCCTCCTAGATTCAGTCAGGAAAATATAGTGAAGCTTAGTTTAGATATTGTTTTCCTTTCTTTGTCTGATTCTGTCCATCAATGTTATTTTCAATATTTCCTGTGAATTGCACTATGTGGTTTACTGTAAATATATATTCAGTATTTTCTTGTTTTTTACCATTATTTAATATATTTAAAACTTGTATTGTGGCTGGTGCTTTTAAGAAAGTATTTAACCTTTGAGAGTGGTTCTATGGATTTGGTGACACTGTGTGGGCCACTCCTAAAGGCCTAGCTGTCTTAGTCAACTACTATCATTTATAGTAGTATTATAATTGCACAGTATAACTGGATATGCTTTGTGAGGGCCTTAGTGTAGCTGGCTGGGGAGTGTCTGGTGGCAGTGATAACTACCTTATAGTCTGGGCAGAAGGAGGCACACTGACTAAAGCTGTGTCAGCCTTCCCCAGGAGTGTGTGTGTGTGTGTGTGTGTGTGTGTGTGTGTGTGTGTGTGTGTGTGTGTGTGTGTGTGTGTGTGTGAGCAACTTGGAGCAGGAACAAAAAGCATTGGTTTCACAGAAAGGGTGCTGGAGGACTTGGCTTGGACACTCAGCTGAGGACTTAACCCTATAGCTGTGGTAGTGGGGAGCCTTACTGGGGCCTGGAGGGAGACAAATATAAAGAAATCCAGACATCGGGCTGACTGCATTTTCTGTGTGCTCTTAAGGGAAATTGTACTTGGTGGAGAGAGCTGCAGCTGGAAATACTGAGTGTATCCATTTGTATTCCAAGTGAACATCCCTCGCCAGCGACAGTGATGAGGATTCAGGCTCCTTGAGTGTGGGGACATCACAACCAATATGAAACCACTTCCTCCATTAGTGCCACCCACACTTATGCTGTTCTGCAGATGACTCTTTGCTTTAACCTCACTATCACTGTCAGACATTTTACCTTCCGTCTCTTTATCCCCGTTTGTTGCAATACAGGGCAGTACCTAATACTATCAAAGCCATAGCACTGCTGAGGTGGTGAATATATGTATGGTAGCCATTTCAGTGCCATGGTAGACATCTTGTGTTTGTTGTACCAAATGACCAGTCTTCCATTTACATATTACAAGGGACATCACATGAGTAACTTTATTTTCAGTACAACCCCTATACCAAACACACTTTTCCTTATGTTCTGGAAACTCCTGTGTTTACCAGAGATGTTGAAGTGAGCACAGATCTCCCTAGCATTATCTCTGAAAAGTTCAAAAGTTAATGGTTTCTATCATGAATGAGTTTATCATAGGAAATAAGCTTAATATGTTTGAAGCCAAGTTACATCTGTATAACCCAAACATTGCAGGAGTAAGAGTATTTGCTAATACCTGACAATACTGATCTGTACTCCATATCAAAAATACATAAATTCCATCAAAGTTGAAGATTGAGATTCGGGCATAAAATGGATCTTTGCAGTAGTTAAAAAAACAGCTGTCTGCTATATTACATTCCACTTTACCTAACATTCTGTGAACCACACAGGCTGCTTGCAGTTGCCTGGTTAATGAATGTCTTCATATTGACATGTGGTTGGTGTTTTACCATACTCCTACCAGTCCATTTGGTGTTATATACTTTATAAATGGTATGCCCCTATTTTCTAATAAACGTAATGCAATGCCAATCCAGGACGTTAATATCCACAGGGAATTTCAGTGCAAATCCAAACTAGATGGCAATCGTGTGTGTGTGTGTGTGTGTGTGTGTGTGTGTGTGTGTGTGTGTGTGTGTGTGTGTGTGCGCGCGCGCGTGTGTTTGTGTGTGTGTCTTCTCCTCAAATGTATGCATGTGTGTGTGTGTGTGTATGTGTATGTGTGTGTGTGTGTGTGTGTGTGTGTGTGTGTGTGTGTGTGTGTGTGTGTGTGTGTATGTGTGCGTGTCTTCTCCTCAAGTGTATGCATATGTGTTTGTGTTATTTGCTTATATTTGCATGTATTTGATCCTTTCAATGTGATAGTTTTCATCTTTAGTTAATGTTTTGTTTACTGGATATTTTCTTTAATTCTGATTTCTTTGCTATATGTGATTATAAAATAGTATGTTATACATTATTCTTCATGTATCATATTATTCAGGAAGTTCAGTGAGTTGGGTTTAAACTAAAAAAATGTAATCTGATTTAAATTATTCAACAAAATAAGGGACACTGCCGAGCAAGTGTCTGCCTTCAGTACCTTGAAACCCACATTGAAATATGAGTGCAAGACTTCTGTTCACTGATTTTCCTTTTTCCACTTATAGAAAAAAATATTTTCATCTTCCTCGTGTTTGATCATTGTTCATTAGGATACACTTTGAGCTTTAGAGCATTATTGGCTATTTGTGTAATAGAACTTGATGGCTTATTGCTGGAAAAAGATTTTCTCTGTGAACTTAGCTTTGACGAAGCCAATGGTTAGCTGCCATAAATGACATTGCAAATTAGGCAGACATTTGTATATAAAGGTCCCCACACTCAGATGTGTGTAATATACTCAGCAATAATGTCAGCAAGCTCTCTCAAGGAACAAGATCCCATAAAAGGCTTATACTGCTGGCGTTAATCTGAGAAAAGGAAATAGGCTGATGTATTTAGTTATTTCATTATTTGTTGTTTAATTAATGTATCCATTTATTTATGTTTTAGGTTTTAAAATCAGGATAGTGCACTGAGCAAAACTGGTTGTCTGCAGGCATAGCCTGGGTGTTAAAAAAAACATTCGAGCCATAGTTTAGGCCAGTGGTAGCAATTTAGATGGAAGACTGTGTTAGTTACAGACTTTTCAGAATCACAACCATTGAGATATACATCTCAGCTATGGGAGGGTCAAAGTATGCAAAAAAGGCAGCTTGCATCAATAAAGTAAAAGCTGTCTAAGGGATATGGCATACAGTAAGAGTTAAGTAAAACAAGGGGATAAATTAGGGCTGGCAGGTACACTAGAATTATAGACTAGGCCATATGGAAAAGATCCTGTAATGTATCGCCAAACCACTAACCCAGGATTCAGGGGCAAGATTGCATGTGTGTCAAAGTTATATGAAATGGCAACTGTAGCAAAGGATTGAGTGAAAAGGTGAAATATGCTTTTCATTTGGGAGAGATTGATCACTGAGGGGGAAATTTTATTTTTGCTATTATTAAGCACATTGTTTTGCATTTATGCAGGAAAAAGACATTGGATCATATTTAATATGTACAATTAGTCTTTGTATGAAATGTTATGTTTAGCCAAGTACAGGCTACTAAATGTTTTACTGGATGCAATATTTTCTGAGACTGTTTGGCTGAGTCTCATTTTTTTGCTTTGCTGACACTGACAAGTTCCTGTGTGACAATAACTTTCTTACTTCAATTGACAGAATAAGAAGTTTTGTCTTACCATAACATTCCATCTGTGTTGTCGATCTTCATTAATCCTTGACAGTGGGACTCGGTACCGAGCCTCGAAACCTACTCGGCCGTTTACTTCAGCTTGTACCTTCCAAACTCTCGAGCTAGGATCTACATATATATAATATATATATATATATATATATATATATATATATATATATGGATCTACTTTGAAACATCTAAATCCCAAAACATCTAATTTCATAACATTGAGACCAGAACATCTAAAACCCATAACATCAAATTTCATAACATCTAACACTACAAATCACAAGAAAATACCCCCCACACATAATAACACCAAACTACCAAACACAGTTTTTAATACATTTATGCAGGGGAACAAGTGCCTCTGCACCCCCTGTAAATTAAATACACCAACTCCAAGATCGCACTACAGTGGGAAAAAGTTAATTTCCTAACCCCACTGTATCAAGTCCCCCTGAAGAAATGTATTAAAAAGTGTGTTTAGTAGTTTGGTGTCATTATATGTCATTACATCTGGAAGGGATGTTATTTTCATGTGATTTGTACTGTTAGATGTTATGAAATTCAATGTTATGGGGTTTAGATGTTTTGGGTTCTAGGTGTTCATGTCTCGATGTTATGGGTTTTAGATGTTTTGAAGGGGACCCATATATATATATATATATATATATATATATATATATATATATATATCTATGGGTCCCCTTCACATGGTCGACAGTTATTTGGCCGACAATTCATATGGTCGACAGGCAGATTTGCCCCCCTCCCCAATGTTGTGCGACCCTGGAGTTGATATATATAGGTAGGGGGGGGGTGTGGGGGGCTTCACCCCCCACATAAAACTGCTTGTCGATCAAATGAATTGTCGACCAAATAAAAGTCGGTCAAATGAACTGTCGACCATGTGAAGTAGACCCATATATATATATATATATATATATATATATATATATGAGAAAAGATTTTTTGCATCTTGGGAATATTCAATCCACTAAGAGTCTCAGGCTGGGGGAAGGAGTGGGGTGTCAAGGATTAGTGAAAGTGACAAGACAGATGGAATGTTATGGTAAAACATAACTTCTCACAGATGGAATGTTACGGTAAAACATAACTTCTTAATCTGATGTTGTCAATCTTCACATCAGCCTTGACAGTGGGACAGAGTCCCTAGCTACCTAAATCCTGGGAGGTCTGACAGAAGAATATTCCTGAGCACCATCGAACTGAAAGATGCACGTCCCCTAGATACTTGATCCAATTTGTAATGAGTGATAAAGGTATGAGGAGAAGACCATGTGGCTGCTGCACAAATATCATCAAAAGAAGCTCTTGCGTGAAAAACTGTTGAAGTTGCTACATCTCTGGTTGAGTGCGCCTTCACTGGATGAGGAAGGTGAAGCCCTTTTGAGGTGTATATAAAGGCAATGCAATGTCTGAGCCATTTTGCAAAGGTAACCTTGGTAACTGGATTACCAAAGGACAGCGAAGAAAAGGCAACAAATAGCTGGTCAGATTTTCTGAAATCCTTTGTTTTATGAAGATAAAAATGTAGTTGTCTATGTACATTTAATAAATGTAAACAATATTCCCTGTTTGCTCTGAGAGTGTTGATGGAGAAGTACACAGAAGGTCAGAAGGAGTTGCATTGTGTTTTTGTAGACTTAGAGAAAGCATATGACAGAGTGCCTAGAGAGGAGTTGTGGTATTGTATGAGGATGTCGGGAGTGTCAGAGAAGAATGTAAGAGTGGTACAGAATATGTACGAGGGTAGTTTGACAGCGGTGAGGTCTGCAGTGGGAGTGACGGATGCGTTTAAGGTGGAGGTGGGATTACATCAAGGATCAGCTCTGAGCCCTTTCTTATTTGCAGTGGTGACGGACAGGTTGACAGATGAGATCAGACAGGAGTCCCCGTGGACTATGATGTTTGCAGATGACATTGTGATCTGTAGTGAGAGTAGGGAACAGGTGGAGGAGACCCTGGAGAGATGAAGATATGTTCTAGAGAGAAGAGGAATGAAGGTCAGCAGAATATGTGTGTGTGAATGAGAGGGAGGATAGAGGAATGGTGAGGATGCAAGGAGTAGAGGTGGCGAAGGTGGATGAGTTTAAATACTTAGGATCAATAGTTCAGAGTAATGGTGAGTGTAGAAGAAAGGTGAAGAAGAGAGTACAGGCAGGATGGAGTGGGTGGAGAAGAGTGTCAGGAGTGATTTGTGACAGACGAGTACTAGTAAGAGTGAAAGGGAAGGTCTACAAGAGGTTAGTGAGACCAGCTATGTTATATGGGTTGGAGACAGTGGCATTCACAAAAAGACAGAAGTTAGAGCTGGATGTGGCAGAGTTAAAAATGTTCTGATGTGCACTGGGTGTGATGAGGGTGGACAGGATTAGGAATAAGTATATTAGAGGGTCAGCCCAGGTTGGAAGGTTTGGAGACAAAGCCAGAGAGGCAAGATTACATTGGTTTAGACATGTACTGAGGAGGGATGCTGAGTATATTGGGAAAAAGATGCTAAGGATGAAGCTTCCAGGTAACAGGAAAAGAGGAAGGCCCAAGATAAGTTCTATGGATGTGGTGAGAGAAAACATGCAGGTGGTTGGTGTGACAAATCAAGATGCAGAGGACAGGAAGGAATGGAAACAGATGATCCGCTGTGGCCACCCCTAATGGGAACAGCCAAAAGAAGATGATGATGACTGGAGAAATTTGGAAAGAAGACTGGCAGTTGCAATGTTTGGCTGATACTGACTTCTGAAATTACTTTTGGAGAAAAGGAGGGGTTAGTCCTGAGGGAAACTCTGTCTTTGTGAAAAATTATGTGGGGAGGTTTACAGGATAAGGCTTGAATTTCGGAAACTCTTCTTGCAGAGGTGATAGCAACTAAAAATAACGTTTTCCAAGTCAGAAATTTTAAGTCACATGTAGTTGATGGCTCAAAAGGGGGAAGTGTTAGAGCCTGTAGAATGGTAGGCAAATCTCAAGGAACTATGGGCTCCTTGAAAGGAGGCCTCAACATAAGGATGCTTTTCAGAAAAACCTTACAGAGCTTATGTGACATAGGTGATTAACCACTGAAACCAGTATGGAAATTTGATATGGCAGCCAGATGGACTCTAATGGTAGAGGCAGAACAGCCAGTTTGATAAGGGCCAGCTAAAAAAATCTAATACCTTATGTACCGGGACTGTATAAGGATCTAGAACATTGGCAAGAGGCCATCTAGCAAACTTTTCCCAATTTTTCTGATACAGTTTCCTAGTAGAAGACTTGTGATGGGCCACAATGATATGACAGACAGGGGAGGAAAGGAGGGAATGCCTGGCAATCATGGGAATTGGAGAAGCCATGCAGTGAGCTTGAGATGTTGGAAATTTGGATAAACCATTCCTTCTGGGTGAGATAATAGATCTGGAGCTGGGTCCAGAATCCAAGGTTTCCGAAGTAGCTGAGGCCAAATGAAGGGAAATGAAACCTGTCAAAGCCAGAAAGGGGCAATGAGGATTATTGTGTTCTTCTACCTCTTGGCTTTCCTAAGAAATTGGGATATCAGAGGAAATTGGGGGAAAATAATACCGGAGATTGGGGGGGGGGCAATCGTGGAGAAGAGTGTCTCTTGGTGACTTCCCCGGAGGGGGGAACCACAGCAAAGTAACTGCTGCACTTGTTGTTCAGGTGGGAAGCAAACAGATCGCAGCAAGGTTGGCCCCAGTGATGGAAGATGCTTTCCGTCAACATAGGACTAAGAGACCACTTGTGAGGCATAAGAATGGGTCTGCTCAACCTGTCAGCAATCACGTTGGAACTCCCTGGAATGTGCGTTGCCACTAGAAAGGGTTTCTTGACACGAAAGGCTAAGATTTGGTTCCTCCTTGTTTGTTGATATACCACACTGCCAACATGTTGTCCACCTGAATTGCTACTGTTGCTAGAGGGAAGGTATTTTGAAATGCTTGCAATGCTAATAGCACTGCCCTCATCTCTAGAATATCAATGTGCAAGTTTCCATTGGGACCACGTGCCTTGGACTGTCCTTCTCAGATAATGCCCCCCCCCACCCTATCTGTGAGGCATCTGTGGTCGCTATGGCTTGGGGTTGAGGAAGGATGAATGGCTGGCCTGTGAGAATGTTGTTGGAATGTAGCCGCCATGCCAGGTCTTCCTTGCAGCGATTGGTAATCAGGATGGGATGAGACATTGGTTGATCAGGGACCACTGGGAAGCTAGTATCCACTGTAAAATCTGCATGTGATATCTCGCTAATGGGACCAGAGTGATTGAGGCTGCCATCAAGCTAATGCTTGAAGGACTAGTCTGGCTGGACTGGTTTTACACCTGATGATTTGGCTGACCTGGGATCTGATCCTTTGTAGCCTTTCCCTTGGAAGAGAAAGAATTCCTACAATTGTGTCTAACATAGCTCCTATGAATTCTAGATGTTGTGATGGATGCAGATTCGACTTTTTGTGATTTACCGTAATGCCCAGAGATGCACAAAGACATAGAGTGTAGTCTCTTGCCCATTCTGACGCCTGGTGGTAGCACTGAGGAGCCAGTCGACGAGGTATGGAAATACTCAAAAACCTTGCAGTCTGAGGTGAGGTGCTACCACTGCCATGCATTTGATGAACACCCTGGGGGCCAAATTGAGACCAAAGGGCAGCACCCTGAATTGGAAATGACTGGCTCCCAGCCAGAAGCGCAGGAACCTCCTTGAGCATTTTTCCATCTTTATGTGGTAATACACATCCTGGAGGTCTATAGAGCACATCCAATTGTCTTTTTCCATAAAAGGAAGAATATACTGTACCAAGACCATCCAAAATTTGGTTTGCTGTACTGCCTTGTTGAACTGGTTGAGATCCAGAAGGGGTCTCCAGTCCCCTGTTTTTCTGGGTACTAAAAAGAACCCTGAGTAGAACCTGGATCCTATTTGGTCTGGTGGGAGTTTTTTGGATGACTCTTTTGTCAAGCAGTTTTTGAATTTCTGCTAATGGTGCTTTTATATGATTGTTTGGAACATCCACAAGCCTTTTTTGGATTTTTAGGGTTATGGAAAGTGGAATTTTGTAACCTCTGGAAATGATTCCCTGCACCCATTTGTTCAAAGTTATCTGTTGCCAGGTAGGTAATTGTACCCTCCCGAGGAAGGCAATCGGGCTTCTGTTCAGGAGAACTGGTAGGAAGTACCAGTAGGAATCTCTGGACCTCTGGTTCTGCAGGCCACTTCTGCTTCCATTACTTCCCCTCTGCTGCAGGGAAAAGTCCTTGCCACGTGAATCCTGGAAAGGCCCTTGGAAATTTTTAAACCATAGTCTCCCACTTCTCTGGTTCCTGGAGTAAGGACGTTGAGAAGTGGAGAAATGTACTCCTACGGCAAAAACAGTCTTCCCATCTTTTTCACATCTGGCTAATGTGTCTTTTGCCTTAGGAACAAAAAGGGAGGATCCGTCAAACACAGTGTTGACAAATGACGCTTTAAATGGCTCTGCAAAATCACATAAGCACATCCAGGAGTGCCTTCTCATGGCTATGCTGAACCCACTGCTCTTGTCGTTCCCTTCGGCTGTGTGGGAAATGAGCTTCATGGATGAATTAGAAACTGCTTCAAGGGTGGCAAGCTGCGATGCCACGTCATCTCGTACCTCTTCAGCCACTGCTCCTGAAAGCATATCTGAAAGCTCTTTGATTAGATCCCTCTGCAATCTGGTAAAGTGTGCCATGTAGTTCAAGGATCCGAGAGCAAAGGTCAATGAAGCGTAAACGTGTTTCCCAAATATATCCATCGTCCTAGACTCCTTGTTAGGAGGATGGATAGTTGACTTTCCTCAGCAAGTTCCTTCTTGGTGGCTGCCGCTATTACCATAGTGTCCATGGGTATCCCTTTGAACCAGTGCTGCTCTTCTTTTGGTGTGGAAAGGATCCTGCCAGGTCTCTTGGGGATTGGTTCATTGGAATCAGGCATCTTCCAAGCCCACTGAGCAATTAGTTTAATAAGCTCATCAGTGGGCGGAGAAATGGGGTTGGGCACGAAAAGCCTCCAAGTACACTGACTCTTCCAAGTAAGGTTGGATGGAAGACCAGCCACCCCTCTTTTTTAGGATTTCTGGGATGTCCCCAAAGAAAATATCATCAGGGGGTGACCTGGGGGAACCTTCCCCTTCATCAAAGTCAGTATCTTTGGTGTATGACTCCTCTGAGGAGTCTAAGTGCTTCCTCTTGCACTTTTTCTTTGCAGGTACTTCCTCAGGGGGATGTTCAAGGGAAGTGTCCAAAGAGGAAACCAATAAGGAGGGTACTACTTGGGGTTTTTGTACCCTCTGTCCCAGGGGAGAGACCAATGGGGGCTCCAGTTGAGGGGATGTAGAGACCTGTTCTGACAGGGATGGCAAAGACTGTTAGTCCCCAATGGAAAAGGCCTTCTCCATGATTCGGAAAGCCGGTCCCGTTTAGAGGGATGGGAGCCCAGAACTGAAATACTCCTTCGGAACGGAGGTCCCACCCTGTGCCAAAGAAACTGAAGCCTGGGTCGACCCTACGCAGGCCGAAGCACCGCGGGCCATGGAAGGCTCCAAAATAAATGAAGTCGATCCATGAACCTTGGAACTGACCATGGAGTCTTGAACCCAGGAGGCCTGTAGAGCCAAAAGCCCAGAGACACTCAAGGCAACCCTCGATTCCGGAGAAGAAGCTGCTACCAGAACAGAGACAGTTGAACTGTGGGCTCCAATGACAACTGGAGTTGGAAGAGGAATAACTGTTGATGCCGAAATCAGGCTGGTCCCAGTGGCGGTCTGGCTAGGAACCAAAGGCAATCCCCACACCATAAGAAGCTGATCCATCAGTTTCATAATGTCTGATTCAGAGAGGCTCTTAGTGGATCGACCCAAGGCAGTCAAAGGAGACCTGGTGGGTCTTGGATCAAGGAAGAGGCTTGGTGGTCTGTCCTTGAATGGTCAATAGATAGTGAATATATAGATCTTGGAATCGCAATTGCTTTAGGTTGCACTGAGGAATCTTTTGGTGCCATGGCGGTAGAACTTGATTCCGTAGTTTTCTTAGGTAAAGATTCCTTTTTACCATTCTGGTACAGAAGGTTGTTTCGATAATTTTCTAGGCAGTTCCGAAGAACTAGGAACCAAGGAAGATCTCTTTCTTGAAGAAAAGAATGAAGAAAAAGAGGAACTGGTTTCTATTTTGGACCCAGAAATGGCCTTTTTGAAATCTCCTTTTAACAAACCATTAAGGATAAGTTTGCTTCTCCATTCTGTGAGTCTCCTTGTGGAGAACCCACGGTGAGCAATCTTCCTGCAGATGAACCTTCCCTAAACAATACATGTACCACACATGCCCGTTTGAATTGGACAATTTATGGTCACATTTCTGGCACCTTTTAAAACCAGAGGTGCCCTTAGATTTAGCAGTAGACTCAAGGTTTTCAGCCATCCTAAAACTGTACACACACACTCACTCAAAGGGAGAACAGGATTTTTTTTTTTTTTTTTATGAGAGGAAATACTAACAACAGAAAGGATAGCTAAAACAAAGATACACGCATGCACGTTAGCGAATGAGAGGAGCAGGTAGAAGAACGAAAGAAAGATACTATTAACAGAAAGAGCCATCAAGTAGAGAATAGCTATTATTTAAAGAAAAAAACTTTCTATTTAAGAAGCCAAATCTTCAGCGTAGTAGGATGCATCTGACACACAGAGCTGCAAACGAGATCTGATGTAATTTAGAGAGGAGCATTATGAGTAGAGCCTAGCTCGAGAGTTTGGAAGGCGGGAGCCGAAGTAAATAGCTGAGTCGGTTCCAAGTATCGGAACCAAGTCCCACTGTCAATAATGACATGAAGATTGACGACATCAGATCACATATTTTTTCATCGAATCTAGAAAATCTGAGGATAAACAGACTTGACAGATGATGAGAGGCATGGGAACTTCTTAATGAGCAATAAGCCTTTTAGCTATATTACAGGGTTAGTTAGAGTGGCCTCAGTAACTGAAATGAGTAAGTCTAGGGAAACTGTAAGTTATTGTTGCCATAAGCCCTTCCTGGTAAGTCATACATAGCAATTCTGTTGTGCTAACTAGATTACTTATGATCTTCTATTTACAACTGTATTTTTTAAAGCTTATGTCCTAGAGCTATAATATTGGGACACAACTGCAATGTCCATTTTAGCTATAAGGAATGTCTGGCATTGTTTTTACTAATCTGAGAGCCAAGCAATATGAACACTGCTTTCAAGGCCTTTCTGCTTCTTGATTTGGGTAAACAAAAGATACCAACAAAAAAGAATCTCAAGTTTCTTATGTGGATAGAGTAGCCATGACCCAAACCTTTCAACTGTCTTATGAATGATCTTAGGTGATGTGTTTGGGAGGAGAGGGGTAAGGTCCCTAGATCCAAGCAGTTTGCTTTAGGCCATGGTTGTGTTTAGGTTATTCATGTACTTTTAGTTACTTTATCAAAGAAAATACTCAAGAATGTTTTTTGTAAGATCTGGGATCAGTGTGGCTGTCTCCAACAGTTATTTCTCTTTATGGATTCAGTCCCTGAAAATACTTAATTTGATTACATGTAAGACTTCTGCACAGCATATTGCAGCTGTTACTCCACTCTGCAGGGCACATGATATCTCTTACAAATCCATTACTTTGAAAATGCTTTACTTTTTTCGATACACACATTATAATACACTATCAGGTAAGAATTAATCAGTATATAAAACACAACTATATTGCATTTATGGTCAGGAAGCATTTTCTCCATAAGTGTAGCTGGCATATGGTTAATGGTATTCATTTCCTGTTCTGCTTATGCCATGCTGCTATGGTAGATTGTTTTATGGGATGTAGACATAACTTCACTATACTGAATGTTTTGTAATAGTGTTAGTATATACTTAGCTGATCCTGGTCTCCATACAATATAGCAACAACTCATGGGTCTGTGTAATGTTCTGTACTATAATGTGGTCCTGTTTGGAAAACAACAGCCAAAGATATGTCATTTAAAACAATGTATACTCTGGAAGAACAAGTAAAGCAAAAGGATGATTAAATATGTTAAATGAAAAAGTACTTTTATTGGTATCCTACATGGTCAAAGAGTAGCAAAAATTATGGCTGTCTTATTTCTATGGAGGCAACTTGTGCATGATTTTATTTGGAAGCACAAACACTCAGAACTGTCCCTTGCACATGAAGTGATACATGAAGTACTGAATGGGTGACGGTGAGGGAAGCAGACCAAAGTGCAACTGGAATAAGACGTTCTACCTGCTTGAAAAGAGTCAAGAATGGGAAAGAAACATAGGGTGGTAGATGATAAAGAATTAGAAGCAGAAAAAAAAATTACACTCCACGAGTAAAAATGAAGAATATGGCTTAGTAAGGACAAATAAGCTTCAGGAAAGGAACAGACCGTTTTTAAGGTTTTCTTTTTGATGGTATGAAGAAGCTCCTTTGTGAAAGTGCTTACCTATTGTGAAATAAATGGATTTTAAAGTTTTCATGGTGGACTTTTTATATGAATTCCATGGTCTGTGGATTGCTCTGCTACTGATTTTAGTGATTTGTCTTTTATATTTGAGCAATACCATGTTTACTCTCTAAGGCGTATCATCCTGGTGATTTTATTTTTCTAAAAAGTTGTCCACCTCACTACATAGTTTTGGATCTAGTGACAGGATTGGAAGAGAAATTGACAATCTTCATGATTAAGAAGGGTGTCAAAAAATAAGACATAATAAAAATAATTGAAAATGGTATGGAGAAGATGTAAGCCTGATGTTGGGCCAGCTAACTGGAAAAGTTAAGTTGTACTACAATGTTAGTACGCAACAATAAAAGAGTAGGAATGTAATAGATAGATCTGGACAACAACTCAGTCACTGAGATATGAGCATTACAACCTTCACCTATTAGGCGAAGACAATCATCCTACTACAAAGTTTTTCACACATTTCAAATAATGTATTGGTACTGTAATCTCCACTGGCAGTTATTTAATGGAGGAATGACAAGAATATAAAGCAGCTTCCATGAGGATTGTGCTGATGGTTTTATGGTGGCAGTTATGTACCTGGTCAGTAACGTGGATAGAACTGATCATTGTAAATGTAATGTAATTTACAGTCTCGTGGTCTGTTTTGTTTTCAGACATGTTTTCTTGTTATTAGAGTGTAAAAAATGCACTCCATTTAACAAAGATAAATGCAGGGTGGAATCTCCCCTTTCCCTGATATACACCTTACCTCAGATTAACTTCTATTAGAACAAGAGATACAGGGGGTGAAACTCCCTGTATGAGAGATGCAGGATACTTTGCCCTCTCTCTCCACAGAAAAATTAGCTGTGAACTTTTGGCATTCATTTGCATGCACGTTTTTAAAAAGAAACAATGCTCATCTACTGATAAGATATACAATACAGACGTATAACAGCAAATCTGTTTAAGCTTTTGTTGAGGCATTTGACAGCCGATTATTTTGAGTTTTGAACTTAATTTGGATATGGTGATGATGATGATTTTCTTTCGTCTTTTCCCAGTTAGGGGGCGGCACAGCGGAACTCTGGTCTGCTAATAATTGGCAGTAGATTTTTACAGTGCTGAGGTGCCAGCCCGACGCCCAACTTTCAACAAAGGCACGCCCATTCATGCATGTTTTCCAAACGTCACTCGACCATGGGGAGGACATGCAGACTCCACACAGAAGGCGCTCCAGCCGAGAATCGAATGGGAGAACCTCTTGCTGTGAGACGACAAATTTATTGCTGCACCACCGCTGCTTTATGAACTGTAAATACACATATTGGTTGATGTGATTGTTTTATAAATACACATATTGGTTGATGTGATATGGCCTGATATTTGTTTAATGAAAGCATTTTTGTTCATAAACATATTACAGCAGTGAGGGTGGGTAATAAGACACTTCCTTGGACAAACTGAATTCCCAATAGTCTAGGAGAAAGCAAGGAACTCATATAACTCACACAGTAACACAGCATCCTCTGATATTGCATGATAGAAATTTATGCTGCAAAGGGTAGGAAACAAACTTTCTTAAAGCAATACATAGAAAAAAGCAGATTCAAATAAATTGAAGAGCACCGACATACGACTTCAATTTTATTGATTTCTTTTCTTTAGTAAGCCATACAGCAGGAAAAAAATGAACACAATAAGAATGTTAGAAGTCAGATGAAACATAAAAGTTACTGGTCAAAATTAACTGGTTTGGTACCTGACACGAAAGGCCAATAACCAAAGGACTTCTAATCTGTGAAAAATGAGTAAATATCAGAGGAGGAGACAATGACAGACCTTAACCCTACATGGAAAGTAGGCATATAAATGAGAATACAGTGGGACCCCTAGAGCTTCTCTTTGCAGATGCAGTCTGTGTTTCTATAATTATGCTGTAATTAGATACATCTTCAATTACAGTACTGTGTCTAGGTTCTGAATACATAATGGGCTGGAAATAGATTTCACCCTGGCTTCAGATTCAGAGAGTACACTGCATGTCTTTGTAAGGCATTAATGCTATAACAAAAAAATCCATGTTGGATGTCTTTGAAAGTAAAGAAAAATGGGTATGATGTTCCATATGAAATCTGTATGATTGGCACACATAAATTAAAGCATCAAAACCACTTTTAGTCATATGATTATCGTAGTTGAAAATGCTATACCATTAGATTTATTTCAGAATGCAGGTTTAACTTGCTGTTTCATTTTCACGGTCATCCACTTAGTTATAAGCGTATAACATCAAATGTACAGCTAAGTTATATTTTTTTCCTCCCTCCCTATCTTCCTGTCCCTGTCAACCCTTTCCTCCTTCTTTTACATTGATTCTCTCCTCCCTTCCTCCATATAAACATTGCTGAAACATATTCTACTGCAGGAAAAAGGTAGGTATTTTATTTTTTACCTGAAGCTGAGGAAGTTGTCAGCTTGTTTGTGATTGACTAACCAGAAATATTAAGAAAAAAAATAGGTGTGAAGTCACTGGCCTATGTCAGTTCAATCTAGAATTGCAAAATTCAGTCAGCAAATCAACTTAGCAAGAAACCATGAGCAAGGGAAAGCCAAGCAACAGACGTAGAAGGATAGAGTGAAAGTCATTGACAGAAGTCACGGAGAATCTGAACATTATTTGCAAGGTGATGTGCATACCCAAACAGTCATGGAAAGGTTCAGCATGGTTCAGCATTAAAAATGTGTAGGACAATATACGCATTTAAGAAAGTTTGAATTATACATGGGCACATCTCACAACCTCTCAAGGCAAGTAGACTGGTCAAATACACAAATAATATGGGGACAAAGGCAAAAAAATTAGGGACAACTTATAAATGGTCTCACACATTATTAAAGTGGATAAAATAATAGTTTTGTCAGGAGCATGCATTTTCTAAAGGGTCTGAAGTCTGAAATTGAAAGGCCTCGCATAAGCGAGTGCAATCCTTAAGGATATGCCAGCAAACAAATATCAGGAGGAACAGACCATGATGCAAAAACTGGGTTAGCTGTGAAACTCAGGATAGGTGAAAAGTATGTACACAGGAGATGCAGGATATGAAAGTAAACCAGTAATTTGATGAAACCACATGTGCATACCTGACAACGAGGAGTGTTAACCACTTACCCATAGTATACAATGAAGGTTGTTTAAAAATGGAAGATGTTATTCCCAAGTAGGTCAGTGCAGCACTGCAGTCCACACACCAGTATATCCACATGGAATTGTTAAGGGGAGACACAGCAGATGTTATATTGAAAGGAGTCATAAAAACACATACCTGTGAAATCTTTTACACAAGCATGTGGATTGCAATAAAACAAAACAAATAACTGACCTGAGGGGGAGTGAACCCAGAACTCCCACACTACAATGCACCACACAAATGCTTTAATAAGTGGAGCAGTCATGTTGCAAGTCCCTCAAAACACATTACACATCCATGCAAACATGCGCAGTTCAGTTAGAAAACTAGTAATAACAGATATCCACCAATTGGCCACCACAATATAACATAACACATAAAAAGAAGTTATGTACTCACCATAACATTCCATGTGAGTTTATCTCACCTTTATTCTCACTGATAGGTTCGGAGCCGATCCTTAGCTGCGACACAACCGTTAGCAAAACTCAACGTTTACTAGTTGCTCGAGACCAAGCCCCTTATCCCATGATGCACTGCTGGAATTACCTCAGATCTTGTTTGCTGCGTGTATATATAACCCTGTAAGGGGTGCACTCCCCAAGAAAGCAGAAGTATTGAACAACCAGGATGATACTAGCCTCTAGGTCAACTGTCAGCCAGGAGGGGGATGGAGGGAGGGACGTGAGAATAAAGGCGAGATAAACAACACATGGAACGTTATGGTGAGTACATAACTTCTCTATGTGAAGTTGTTAAATCTCGCTGTTTATTCTCACTGATAGGTAGCGTCCCTAGCACCCGCAATCCTGGGTGGCTCACGGGAGTACATTTTTCAGGACCGTAGAACCAAAAGAAGACCTGTTCCTGGAGGCTTTATCCACTTTGTGAGTGATAAAAGTATGAGGCTTAGACCAAGTGGCTGCAGCACAAATGTTATCAAAGGGCAATTTAGACTGAAAGACAGAAGACGTAGAAACGGCTCTGGTTGAATGAGCCTTTACTTTGTGTGGTAAAGGTATGTTAGTAGCTGTATGAACAAATGAGATACAATCCGATAACCATTTTGAAAGGGTTGTTTTAGCCAATGGTCTACCTTTTCTGGCCTCTGAAAAGGATACAAAAAGTTGATCTGATTTCCTAATATACTTGGTTCTATCGAGACAGAATCTAAGCTGTCCGTGCACATCAAGTTTGTGCAGCATGTATTCTAATTTGTTGGAATGGTTGGGGAAGAAGACTGGCAATTCAATAACCTGATTGATATTAGATTCTGAACAGACTTTAGGCAAAAAGGATGGGTTTGTTCTGAGAGATACTCTATCAGTATGAAAAATCATATAAGGTGATCTGATAGACAAAGCTTGAATTTCTGACACTCTGTGGGCAGAAGTAATGGCCACTAGGAAAATAGTTTTCCAGGAAAGAAATTTGAGATCACAAGATGATGCAGGTTCAAAGGGGAGAATAATTATTTGAGATAGCATAAAATTCAAATTCCAAGGAGAATAAGGGATTTTGATAGGAGGCCTCATGTGAAAAACACCTTTGAGAAAAACCTAAGATATGGGCCATAATATTTAACCCATCCAATCCAAGGTGGAAATTAGATATGGCAGCTAACTGAACCTGAACTGTGGCAGCTGCTGCTCCTTCCTTAAAAATCATTGTCAAAAACTCTAGAATGGACGACAAAGGAGTTTGGAAAGGGTCAATTTTTTGTATGCTGGCCCAGATGGAGAACCTTTTCCACTTACTACGATATAGATTTCTGGTGGATGGCTTATGAGAAGACAATAGAATTTGTCTTGTGTCATCTAAGAGGGAATGAAGCCTGGCTATTTGGGGAAGTGGATCAGCCAAGCAGTCAGCTTTAGAGACTGTAGTGAAGGATGGAGGTCCCCTGACGGGTGTGTCAGGAGGTCTGGAACTAGGTCCAGGATCCATGGATCCTCCAGCAGATGATGGTGAAGAAAAGGGAACCAAATCTGTCAAGGCCAATGGGGGGCTATAAGGATAACAGCCCTTCCCAGTGACTTTGCTTTCTGTACAAACCTGGGTATCAATGGAATTGGAGGGAATGCATATAGGAGACCCGGAGGCCAATCTTGTACGAGTGCGTCTCTCTGGGGATGTCCTGGAGGTGGTATCAGGGCAAAATAGCTTCTGCATTTGATATTGATGTGACTGGCAAAGAGGTCGCAGCAAGGCTGGCCCCATTTGCGGAAAATCATGTCTGCAACGTGTTGGTTGAGAGACCAATCATGACGCAAGAAGATTGCCCTGCTCAGCTTGTCCGCTATCACGTTGGATTTCCCCTGGATGTGTGCTGCTAACAGAAAATGCTGGGATGACACAGCCCATTGCCATACCCTGAGGGCTTCTCGACAAAGGGGGTAAGACTTGGTTCCACCCTGTTTGTCCAAGTACCAGACCACTGACATGTTGTCTGTCTGAATTGAAATTGTCACTAGAGGAAGAGAGTACTGAAAGTACTGCAATGCCAGAAGTACTGCTCTCAACTCCAGAACATTGATATGCAGATGTGACTCTAGATCCGTCCATGTGCCTTGGGCAGTCTTTCCCTGAAAATGCCCCACCCACCCTATCAGGGACGCGTCCGTGGTCACAGTGGCTACTGGGGTGGGGGGGCACAAAGGGTCGTCCTATTGTGACATGAAGAGACGTCAACCACCACCGAAGGTCCCTCTTGCAAGAGTTTGTGATGAGAATCATATGGTTCATTGGCAATTTCTGGTAAGACCATTGAGCGAACAGAAGCCATTGAAGAATTTGCATATGCATCCTTGCAAGTGGAATGGCTAGAATTGCTGCCGCCATCAAACCTAGTACCTTCAAGAACTCTGCGGCTGTAGCTTTGCTCTTTGACACCAATGAGTTGATGCGTTGGCGAAGAAGTGAGACCCTTTCGACTGGAAGACTTAGAGTGGTGGTTGAGATATCTAACTCTGCTCCTATAAAGACGGTATGCTGCGATGGTGACAAGGCAGACTTTTCTAAGTTGACTATAATGCCTAAGTGGCTGCAGAGTGTCAGAGTAGATTCTGTTGCCTGAATCAATTGATGCCTGGTGGTGGCGGTAAGCAGCCAATCATCTAGGTATGGAAACATCTGGAATCCTAGATGCCTCAGGTGAGCCGTGACCACTGCCATGCATTTGGTGAACACTCTGGGGGCTGTAGTGAGACCAAAGGGCAGGGCTCGAAACTGGTAGTGATTGGCTCCCAGCCGGAAACGCAGGTGATCCCTGGAGTGTCTGTTCATTTTTATGTGGTAGTACATGTCCTTGAGATCGATGGAGCACATCCAATTCCCTTTCCCTAAAATGGGAAGAATGGTCTGAAGCGTCACCATTCGGAACTTCTCTTTTTTTACAAATTGGTTGAGTCTGCTGAGGTCCAAGATAGGTCTCCAGTCCCCTGTTTTCTTTAGAACCAAAAAGAATCTTGAGTAAGTTCCGAATCCTGCTTGGTCTGCTGGGACTGGCTGGATGACTCTTTTTTCTAGCAACTTGCGGACCTCTATAGTTGCTTGTCCCCTGAGACTGGGTGGAACATCCAGGATTCTGTTGACAGGAGTGGGAGGGGAAGAGAACGGTATGAAATACCCTCTGGAAATGATGCTTTGTACCCAGGTATCGGATGTTATGCTTAGCCAGGCTTCTGTGTACATAGATAAGCGACCCCCAACTGCATCCAGCGCCGGACAGTCGGGTCTCCTTTCAGGAGCGCTGGTAGGGCTGACCAGAGAACTGGCCTCTGTCACCCTGCTGTTGCGGACCCCGCCTGCTGCGCGGGTGGCGTCTTCCATTATAACCCCGTCCTCTGCCTCTAGAGGGGGTTTCGCCACTTGTGTCCTGAAAGGCTCCCTGGGCATTTCGGAACCACATTTTTCCACCCTTAGGGCCCTTGGGATAGGGCCGAGTAGGGGTAGAAAAATGGACTCCGATAGCAGATAGAGTCTTTCCTTCCTGCTCACACCCGGTTAGAGTTTCCTTTACCTTGGGCCCAAACAGGGATGAGCCATCAAATGGGGTGTTGATAAAGGAAGACTTGAAAGGCTCTGCAAAGGAACACAGATGCATCCAGGCTTGTCTACGCAGAGCAATGCCTGAACTTGCAGCCCTACTCGAACCATCAGCTGAGTAAGATATTAGATGCATGGATGAATTCACAATCGAGTTTAGGGTAGAGAGCACTGGGTGGTAACTTTGTCAGCAACCCCTGCAGCTACCGTACCCTGTAGAGTATCTCCTAGCTCCTTCAGGAGATCTCTTTGTAGTCTGGTAAAATGTGTTCAGTAGTTAAGGGATCGAAGGGAAAAAGTCGCTGAACTAAACATGCATTTCCCATATCTATCCAAGATCCTGGAATCTCTGTTAGGAAGATGGATAGATGAGGATGTCTCAGACATTTCCTTTTTGGTGGCTGCCACCACCACCATGGCATCAACAGGCACTCCCTTAGTCAAAAAAGCTTTGTCCACGGGGGCAGAGATGAACTTATTTGATTTCCGAGGGACAGGTTCCATGGCCTCCGGAGATTCCCTTGCCTTACGAGAGATCAGCTCCATGAGCTCATCTTAAGGTAGAGACATCCAAGAGGTGGAAGGTTGAGACCCGAAAGCCTTCAAAAGCACTGACTCATCCTCAGTAGGGCTTTTGGACTGCCAACCACCCCTCTGATTAAGGATCTCTAATATCTCCGCAAAGGAGATATCCTCAGACGGGGATCGAGGGGACCCTTCTGAATCATCCAAGTCAGTGTTGGATGTCAAAGACTCATGTGAGGAGTCCAAGTGCCTCCTCTTGCACAGTCTCTTCCTGAGTACCTCCTCAGTGGGGGCTTCTGGGGAGGTCTCAGAAGAGCAGGGGGCACCCTGTGGGGCTACTTGAGACTCAGGGTCTCTACGCTTGGATTGACTGGTAGAAGCAGGAGTGGACACAGGTGCTTGAGGGGAGGAGGAAGCCAGACCTGATGCTGATGATGTCTTTGGAGACAGGACTCTCCTCATGGCATCGAACGCACCATGACTCCGACGAGAAGCGGGTAGACGGATCCGGAGGGGCCGTCCGATCCTCCCACACTGAGGCCATGGGATCTGAGCCCAAGGTAGGAGCCAAGCTCATCTGAGCTGAAGCCCCGAGAGGAAGAGTCGGCACAAACAAATCGGTACGAGTATCCTCTCTGGACCTGAAAGGAGAGTGTCGGCTCCTGGAGTCCCCGGTCGGCGCCGAGGACATCCAAGTAGATGGAACCAATAACACTGGAGCAGGTCTTGGCTCCACAGGCTCAACAACCATCACGTCGGCCTCCTCCAGCTCCGAAAATTCGGTACAGCTCGGAGGAGGAGCAGTCAAGTCCAGGGTAATGGTCTTCGGTTCCGAAGGAGGTGTCGGAGCCGACAACAATTTGGCAAGGCCTGGTGCCCGTAAAAGCTTCTGCACCAACCGGTCCATATCCAGATCTGAGAGGCTGACAGAAGACTTCGAGGAGAGCACCGAGGGTGCCGACTGAAGCAGAGGAGATGAGGGAATTTCAGAAACTGGCTCCAAAGCTGTGAGCTGGCTCCGAACAGAAGGGACACTCGGTTCCGAAGGCAGTGGAACCGATAACCCTACACCCTCCATTGTTTCAGCCTTTTCAGATAACTTGGAGTCGCCTGAAGATCTGGATGACTTAGAGGATTTGCTAGCACCATCCTGGTCACCCAGTGCTTCCAAGAAGGGGTGGTGAAGTAAGCCCCTAGCCACCAATTTCCTCCTCCTCTCTAAAAGTGCCCTGGAAGAGAAGGAGTGACAGATGCTACAAGAGTCTTGGAGGTGTAATGTCTCCAGACAATAGACACACTGAACATGCCCGTCAGTGACTGACATTTTTTGTCCACAATCCGGACATTTTTTGAAGCCAGATTTAGGATGTTGCTTCTCTTTCTCTTCAGACATCCTACATTTAAACAAATAGAAAACACACTCTAAGCAACTACTGAAATAACTACTGACTAAGAATTTAGTTAAATACAAGGCCAACACTACTGGGACAACTGCTAACTAGAAACACTTCTATGGAAAAAACAAAGCCAACACAGGGCACTTATCTAACTATATATATATATATATATATATATAAACTATCCTAACAAGAATGAAAGTCAAGAAAAAGTTTTTAAAACTTGCGAATAGAAGAATATTTCTATTAAAATTGGTCCGAGCAATCTGGAACATCGAGATCTGTGCCGCGGCAAACTAGATCTGAGGTAATTCCAGAAGTGCATCATGGGATAAGGGGCTTGGTCTCGAGCAACTGATAAAGCTTGAGCTTTACTAACGGCCGTGTCGGAGCCGAGGATCGGCTCCGAACCCATCAGTGAGAATAAATGGCGAGATTTAACAACTTCACATCACAACATAGGAATCCACAATAATAAATAATGTTAAGACAATGCCAATGCAGACCACATACTGGACATAACCATGACAGTATAGCTAACACCCTGGGAAAACAGAACACATGAAAGCACTAAAAGAGACAAAATTAGGGATGTCTTTGAACCTCTGCAGATGTCACTGCCATGCTTCCACTGCCATGCTTCAGATGACTGTAGTAGTAGTGGGCATGCTACAGAAGCACTGGGAGTACAGGTGACTGGAATATTACATTTGAAGGGTATGGAACAGTCATTATTAAGCAAACAAAATGCACACACCTACATTTTATTAGCAAAGCAAGCAAACTGAGTATTCGGGAAAAGGTAGGATGCTAAATACATTTCAGGAGAATAGACTACCTGATATCAGGCAAACAAAATACACATACCTTGGTTTGAACTCCTGACTTTTTTCAAGGATAGACTCACCTGAAGAGGGTATTAGCAAAGCACACCAGCAGATTATTCAGGAAAGATGTTGACAGATGCTTCTTAGGGGAATAAACTACCTGATATCAGGCAAACAAAATGCATTTACCTGGTTTCCAACTCATTACCTTTATCACTGATAATGCAAATCCATGGACATATCTATGATGCAACACAGCAGAAGATGTTCTGAAGAGATGTGCATACACATAGACATGTACAGTTAAAATAATGCTGCACAACATAAAGTGCATAAGGAAGCATTTTATAACAAGTGTGGAGTGAAAGCCACCACCCAATGTATGAATCAAAGCATGATTTTAGTAAGGCATAGAATCTGTCAGATACCATGTTACCATACTTTTATGCATACATGGCATAATTACAGTATGATAATGACAAATGAGATCCACATAAATTTGAATGCTGTCTGCCTAATTCCCAGTTCATTGAATTGTGTACTAGCTAATGATGCCACAGAACAAGTTATACAACTCTTTTCAGAAATCACACATATGGAGTACCGTCATCAGTGTGTACGAATGAATATGGCCATGGTTAAAAGTGAGTAAAACAGTTTGGGAGCAACTCCCCCACCCCCCTTGAAAGTGTCATATCCAAGTAACTTCATCACAATGCTGTCAGTATTGGTTTACACACTGCTACAATGTCTACCAGATTGGATCTGAATTCCTACTTACGTAACTCATTTTAGCATGACCTGTAAAGTAGCCACTGATGCCACAGAACTATTTGTACAACAGTTGTCAGAAAGCACACATTTGAAGGAGGTCTGGCAACATTATGGCGGAATGACAAACATTGTGCAGCAGACAGCATTAACTGGTGGATCACAAGCCACAACATGCCTTGCAGACAATATGAGCATCACATTAGTATGACAATGAAGTGCAGAAGTTATGACAGTTAGCGTAATAAATGTCTACACGTCTTTATTACTATTATTTTTATTCGCAGATCAAGGCTAAGCTCCATTGTGCAATGGTCAGCATATCTATATTAGAAGTTTTTGCCATAGAATGAGAAAAGAAAATTATTATTTCTCAGTCGTGAATAGTGATGCTGACCGTTGCTAATTGTGACACAACACTAAGTAAAATTAAATGCATCACATCTGATGAGTAAGCCATTCCTACATGTCAACAATTGTTTTTTACATATTATTACAGGATACACACAGCTAGATTTGAACACCTGCCTAACTCACATTCTCTAGACGTGTGCACTGGATATTGATGCTACAGAATAAGTCATGCCAAAATTGTTAGAAAGCACATAGTTGAAGGGAGTGTGACAACTTTATGGAAGACTGACTGTGTTTTGTGAAATAAACACCAGTAATTGGTGGATCACAAGCCACAACATATATCAACAATCTGAACATCACACAAGAAATACACTGAACCATGTAGACGGTTACAGTTGTAATAACTCTACTTATATATATATATATATATATATTATTGCATTCTGTCACTCATCAAGGCTATGCCCATTTATGTGAAGGCATATGAATGTGACTGAAAAAAAATTCTAATCAGTTGTTTCCATATGATGAGAAATGACAGTTACAATTAGCTAAACATGAGAAGCGATGCTGGTTAATGACAAGCATTGTGTAAAGGTAAAAGTAGAAACAGTAAGTTGTTGTACTGTTCACACTCATATATGTGAAGTGTGTTACATGTGCTACTTAAGATGAATATTCCTGGTAAGGAATGATATATATGTGGGTATGACTGATGCTAAGTACACATTACTGGAATGGAAGTCATGATGGAGTAACTGATATGCTCCACAGCAATGCTGCTTCAGGTGATGTCAGGGCAAAACTTGTACTGCTATATGTCTGACAAATCACAAGTGAAGGAAGTGTTTAGAATGGACATCACAAAGGTGATGATATAGGGATGCAGAAGGATGGTAGTGGGTGATAGGTATACCTGTAACACAGTGGAGTGCAATCCATGCATCCCTGGGTGATATCCTCAATATTACTATAGCATTGACCATCATTGCCAGTAAGGCTTGTGTGTTCATTACAGACACGATGTTACAGTTATAAAATCTGCACAATAATATAATGATATACATGCAGCTGATGTCAATTTGCATGTACTGATATTAGTTTACAAATATGCTTTTAAGCATACCTGTTCAATGTCATAAGGTTACAGACCGAAAATGAAAGTATGAAACAATCTCATCCTTGCAAACAGCAAAGCAGCAACTGCAGTGCAATATATAACTAATATCTCTTAGCTAATATATGTTGAGCCATGAAAGCATTTACAAAAAACTGATTCCAATTACATTATTTTCCATCTGTCAGTATCATTTATTGACGAGCACCAACTCCAAGTCCAGTCGCATTACTGATGGCAAAGTTTTAGCACATTCAGAAAAATGTTCTGATTTTTTTTTTTTTTTTTGGCATGGGACAAAACTAGCAGAAGGCTCTTCTTCCTGATGCCAAGTGTCATACAAATGATGATTTTCTGTTTATGGTCCTGTATGTGATGTGTGCATTTATTCTTGACCAGATTACAGATGTGAAATGGAATAACAGAAAAGTGATGAAAATCAGGAACAAGCAGAGGATATGACACTATATGAATAATTCAGTAATGAGCAGGATGGAGGTAGGATAAGACCATACCTATCTTCTTCTTCACAAGTTAGTAATGTCATCATCTTCTTTCGGCTGTTCCCGTTAGGGGTCGCCACAGCAGATCACCTGTTTCCATTTCTACCTGTCCTCTGCATCTTGCTCTGTCACACCAACCACCTGCATGTCCTCTCTCACCACATCCATAAACCTTATCTTAGGCCTTCCTCTTTTCCTGTTACCTGGTAGCTTCATCCTTAGCATCTTTTTCCTAATATACTCAGCATCCCTCCTCAGCACATGTCCAAACCAACGTAATCGTGCCTCTCTGGCTTTGTCTCCAAACCTTCCAACCTGGGCTGACCCTCTAATATACTTATTCCTATTCCTGTCCACCCTCGTCACACCCAGTGCAAATCTTAAAATCTTTAATTCTGCCACATCTAGCTCAAACTCCTGCCTTTTTGTCAATGCCACTGTCTCTAACCCATATAACATAGCTGGTCTCACTACCGTCTTGTAGACCTTCTCTTTCACTCTTACAGGTACTCGTCTGTCACAAATCACTCCTGACACTCTTCTCCACCCACTCCATCCTGCCTGTACTCTCTTCTTCACCTCTCTTCCACACTCACCGTTACTCTGAACTATTGACCCCAAGTATTTACACTCATCCACCTTCTCCACCTCTACTCGTTGCATCCTCACCATTCCTCTATCCTTCCTCTCATTCACACACATATATTCTGTCTTAGTCCTGCTGACCTTCATTCCTCTTCTCTCTAGAGCATATCTCCATCTCTCCAGGGTCTCCTCCACCTGTTCCCTACTCTCACTACAGATCACAATGTCATCTGCAAACATCATAGTCCGCAGGGACTCCTGTCTGATGTCTGTCAACCTGTCCATCACCATTGCAAATAAGAAAGGGCTCAGAGCTGATCCTTGATGTAACCCCACCTCCACCTTAAACGCAACCGTCACTCCCACCGCAGACCTCACTGCTGTCACACTACCCTCGTACATATCCTGTACCACTCTTACATACTTTTCTGACACTCCTGACTTCCTCATACAATACCACAACTCCTCTCTAGGCACCCTGTCATATGCTTTCTCTAAGTCTACAAAAACACAATGCAACTCCTTCCGACATTCTCTGTACTTCTCCATCAACACTCTCAGAGCAAAGATCGCATCTGTAGTGCTCTTTCCTGGCATGAAACCATACTGCTGATCACTAATCATCACGTCCCTTCTTAACCTTGCTTCCACTACTCTTTCCCATAACGTCATGCTGTGACTGATCAATTTAATCCCTCTGTAGTTACTACAGCTCTGCACATCACCCTTATTCTTAAAAAATCGGTACCAAAACACTTTTTCTCCATTCCTCAGGCATCCTCTCACTTTCCAAGATTTCATTAAACAATCTGGTTAAAAACTCCACTGCCATTTCACCTAAACACCTCCATGCTTCCACAGGTATGTCACCTGGGCCAACAGCCTTTCCATTCTTCATTCTCTTCATAGCTATCCTAGTTAGTAATGTATATATACAAATAATTTAGAAATCTCAGAATAGTTGCATCATAAATGATGTGTAACAACAAATAAATTTGCTTGACGATCTTGACCCAATCAGGTGTGTAATACACATACACAGGCAAAGTGGAGAGTGATGTATGGGACTTTTTTGGTCTGACAGGTTCCCCTTTTACTGTTTTCTGAGAGAGAGAGAGACAGAGAGGGAAGTTGGGAAGGTAGTTACTGACAGCAGAGGTAGGTATGTAGAGTAGGTGAGGCAGCAGGGGCAGACATACAGGACAGACATGATAGACAGGGTGGTAATAGACATGAGGGATGGAAACACCATGATAGAGGATAGGAGTGGGTGTATGGAGTTGCATCCTCTTCCAATATGAACACAGAGGGAAAGTAGTTCTTACCCTCAGAACTGTCACCACTATCTCTTGTCCCTGAATCCTGGGACACTGGTTTGGCAATACATTGTAGGATCTGCTCCATATGGCCGATTTGGGCACTGAAGCCTTTCTCCATAATTTATTCCATCAAATCAGCAAGCTCTTGTTGGATGACATAATCACCATCTCCACTTGCACTACTTCCTGTTTGTACATATGAACTAACACCTAGGGTAGAGCTACTTGATGCAGATGGTGCAGGTAATGGAACAGGTGTGGAGGCAATGTTGACAGGTTATGACCCAGAAGTGCTGGTGCCTCTACTGCCAGTAGTGGCACCGCCACTATCAGCTGTGAAGGAACAGCTGTCCAAGCCACTGTGGCCTGCCTAGGTCTCTGTGCTGGTGGTCATCATGGAGCAGCAGTGGATGTTGCAACTGAAAAATCATAGAAAAATAAAACAATGGAAAGGATAGTAAGAAAGAGCATGGAGGAAGAGGCATACCAACAGGACTATTTATTATATATAGTCACAATCATTACACAATCCAGATAAATTTTTCAGATTGTTCACATCCAGATATAAATATGTGAGGTCATTAATTACTGTTATACTAATGGTATAATATCATTGGCTCTCACATATAACAAACATTCTTAGAAGTACTGTATCCATTTTAAATTAGTTGTACTTTTGCAATTGATTTTACAACTTAATTGGCTTAATATAAAAATATTTAAAACATATAATATATATGGTTTACTATCATAATCCAGAAGTGCACTCCATCGAATGGTGCTACATTGAAGTACAGTTTCAAAATGGCTAAACATTAAATCGAAACATAGTGAACCAGCATCACCGAATGGCCACATTTTCCCATTGACATTAACATGGATCGAAATGGGGATGTAAAGACATTTTCATTTTTAACATTCCGGTTCGGCGGAGTGAATAATCGCAAGAGTGCACTTCTGGATTATGATAGTAAACCTAAATAAATATATATATATATATATATATATATATATATATATATATATATATATATATATGTATTTCTGTTGGGTGGAATGGAATCCACAGATTTCAGACTTTACTTGACTATCAACTTCTTCAAAGCTACATGAGATAACCATATAGGTAAGTATGGTTTGCACAATTAGAATGTGCATAATAATTTAGCTGTCTGATAACCACTTGAGCCATGATTTCCAAAAACTGTATTACTTATTGGTACAATTACTAGTTTTCTCACCTTGTACTCAGTAGTACCTGAAGCTATACTCACCCTCTGCATTTATGAGGCATTGTAGTCTCTCCCAATGCATCGTGTGGTTTCTTTCAGTCTCTGCAGTGGCTACAAATAAGGAAATAGAGACATGAAGAATGTCTCTGTATCATGTCAGTGGTTAGCATATTTACTGGGTGATATAGTTACAGTACCAAGGAGGTGCATTCTCCCAATAATATACCTCCCATTGGTCAAGGAGGTCAGCTTTGCAGAATTTCATGTCACTATAATGGTGATGACACTGTTCTCTGTATGTGGGATACTGTAAAGCCCTCTGCAGCAACCTTCAGCTGTAGCTGTTTACAAGGAGGTGTACAAAACACTTGACTCCTCCTCAGACCACCTCTCTGCTATAAATGGAGCACTACCTTCACCATTGCGGGCCATGTCTTGCTCTTGCCTTCAAAGGTCCAAGGTAAAATTGCAAGAAATTGATATCCAAATCAGATCTTGCATGCTCCATCCTCATCCTAAACACAATGATGGACACTATGGAGAAATGAGAAAAGAAGAGAGTAAACCAATCAATATAAAAAAGCAGCATGAAAGATTTTTGAAGAGAAATGCAGACAAAAGCATCTGAAAATGTTTCCAATATAAAGGATAAGAAAACAAAGGAAAAAGTAGAAAAGAACATTAGTAAGGAAGAAGTTAAACAGAAACTGAACTCACGGATTATCTGTGAACAGAAGGATTTAATGTACAAAATCCAGCACATGTAGTGACACAGTAGGATGGAACAATCAGTCCCCCAGATTAAGGAGAAACTGGTGGTGCAGGAGGCATCTGAAGATTTGTCACATAGTGATACCCTGGAGCATTCTGTTGGTGACCAGTACAAAAGTTCAGCTGAAGATGCACAACAATTGAAGGAGCAGGAAACAGTGGCAACACAGGAAATGGGCAGAGCGATGGGCCAATGGGTTCCCATATGAAGGAGCAGCAAATGAAGCAGGGGGCATATGAAGAGGATATGTTATAAGAAGATATTCTGGAACTTTCTGTAGAATGCCCACAGGAAATGGATAGCAAAGAAGGTGATTTCCAAAGACATGCATCTGGAGCATTTCTCCCCGGGCCTCCGCTGAAAACAGGCTCTGTGGAACCTAGTCGGACTTTCCCGGTCAACAAATGATAAATAAATAAATAAAATAAATAAAATTTCAATCTAGAAGAAAATTGTCTAAGGGAGTAGCTAGCTGATATAACAGAGATGGACAGACATATTAAAATCAGTGAAAGAAATAGATTACAGAAAGTAAATAAGCCACAAAATATTAGAAGTTTGGTAAAACAGACGAACATAGTAACTACGACTACTAAGGGAAATATTTGTGATATAACAGAAATAAATAGGATATATTACTGTGCAGCTAAATTAATAATAAATAAAGTTTTACCAAAAAAAAAAATCTAAGAGCAATAAGGGAAAGGAAGACGAGAAATAAAATGCCACCTTGGTGTGGTTTGTTTTCAATTTATATAAATGTATTATTGCCTATGTCGTAAATGATGGTTTAATAAAGCTGTTTCTTGTTTAAAAAAGGCAGGAATTGAATAATTTATGTTTTGCTGCTTAGGTTATAGGATATATAGGTTCATAGGTGTGTACTAGGCTAATGGCTGTGGAGCCTTTACAAGCCTAGCCCATAGGATTACCCTGGCATCGTACCACATGACCTGTTGAGTAGAGCCACTGGAGTGGTCCCCAGGGTGAAGTTTCTATTTCCCATCCACTCATCAAGATTTCTCTTGAAGAAGGCCAATGACGTGCTCTGCTTGACATGTATGGGAAGTCTATTCCATAGCATGGGCAGTCTCTGGGTTATGAACCTGTCCCTCCAGCATGTTCTGTTGCTTGTGGGGAATTTTCCATTATCGGGGCAACAGCTCTAATCGGCATTTGAAATTCATGCTAATTCAAAATCTGTTACTCTATCAACTTTATATGTTTGTAAGAGCGATATTTAAAAGTTATCCATATTTTTGGCCCTTTCTCCCCCAATTATATATGGATTTGTTCTGTATCTTACAGGTTGAGAGGTATGGAGCACAGAAGGGCTTCCCAAAGTGAAAGTGTTGTACAAATGCATGATGATACAGCTGCTTCTCTCAAAGGTTGCTCTTCTGCTAATGTGAAGTATTTGATTCTGCTGATTCACGGTGTCAGAAAAGCTTTGTTCGTGAACCGAACAAGGTAAGTAAGGGTGATTAACTAAGGGCACTTGCAGCCAGTGAGCTTTCTAGGTAAATTTTAATTGCTTAATGTTGCCATGCAGTTGCCAAGTACGGATGATTTATATTTGGTCTTTGAAGATGGTCGTGCATGAAAATGATCTGTTAGCTAGCACCCCATTTACCCAAATAAACAGAAAACCTGCACATTACGGCTGCAGTTGCACAGAAGTAGCACTCCGTAGCTTCAAATAAAACATCAATCCTGCCAAAAGTCTTGCCATGGGATCTCTGTGCTACTCGCCGAGTACTCTAATACATCGCTTACATATATTTACACACACGCCGGTATATTATTTCATGCATCGTTTCTGAGATGGCGAGCATGTTTCATCTTTTGCTATAGTTAGCCGTGCAGTTTGTTTTTTTTTTCTCCAGAAGCAACAAGCTGACACTCTAAGGTATATCCATCAGGGAAGTTTCTACCCATTTCGTCAGGAAGATTAAGTGAAGAACCAATTTGATGTACGTGTTTGTGCAGTGCTGATGTGATTATTTTCCTTTTTATGTCTGGAAGTAGTATATGTAAATAAGATGTTTGTTTTATATGCCTGATGTACAGATTTGGTTCCAAGTGGTCATTAGAGCTGTTGCCCCGATAACGGAAAAGTACTGATTGTGGTAATGAGGTTGAGGTCTCTGGAACATGTGGAGTGGACAGATTGGGATTTCTTTAGATGTAGCATTTCTAACAGAATTGGGTCAGACATGGCTGTATAAGTCAAGCAGAGATCGCCTCTAAGTAGGCGATATGAGACACAGAATAGTTGGAGTTTTCTGAGTATGTCCATATAGGACAAGTGTTTAAGGCCTAGGATCCTCTTTGTGAGGTACTTTTGTGACCTCTCCAGTTGTTGCAGGTGTCTAGTGAGGTACATATCAAATGGGGCATTGTACTCAATGATTGGCCTAATGAGGGAAGAGTACAGGGAGACAATGACCTCTCTTTCTGGATGCAAAACCCTTAGTAATGAGATGTGCCACAAAGAAGGACTTTCTGACCACAGTGGCAATGTGGTGGTCAAAAGAGAGGTTGCTGTCAACCTGTGTTCCCAGATCTCTTATAACGCCTTCTGTGTTCAGTGGACCACCATCAATGTGGTAATTCAAAGGAACCAGGTTTTTCCCAAGGGGGACAATGACACATTTTTTGGCATTGAGCTTAAAGCCATGGTTCTGAAACCAGTCGTTGGTCTCAGTGAGGCCTTTCTGTAGGATGTCAATATCACTTGGGGAGTTAATAATAGCTCCCAACTTGCAGTCATCTGCGAACTTTCTCAGTCGGAGTCCCACTGTGTTGGCCTGGACTTCACAGAAGTAGATACCAAACAGAAGAGGACCCAGGACCGAACCATGTGGGAATCCACTCGTGACTGGTTGGCAGTCTGACTTGGAGTCAGCTACTTTCACTCTGTGGGTTCTACCTGTGTGCCAGTTTGCAACCCGCCTAGTGATATAGTGGTTGATGCCTAGCTTAGTGAGTTTTTCTATGATTCCTGAGTGGAGAATGGTATCAAAGGCCTTGGCCAGATCAAGGTAGGCTGTATGAACCACCTTGCCTTCATCCACAGCTCTGATGACTGACTCAGAGAAGTCGACCAAGTTGAGCAGGCAAGATCTACCCTTCACAAAACCAAACTGTGTAGGATCCAGAGTTTGGAGATTCCCTATATCCTTGTTTATTAGGTCCATGATGATGTGTTCCATAGCTTTGCATATCAGACTCATCAGGCTAATGGGGCGATAGTTCCCAGGGTCTGTAGTCGCTCCTCCTTTGTGGAGAGGAATGACTGAAGCAGTGCACCATTCGGTAGGGACAAAGCCTGAGGTGAGGCTGTGATTGAACAGGGCACATAGGTGAGGTGGCAGTTTACTCTGTAGTTAATGTAAAACACAGCCAGGGATATTGTTAGGTCCCATAGTAGCTGTATTCCTGGCCTTGAACAGTGCTGTTTTAACCTGTGCATTAGTAATACTGGGTGCCTGGCAATCTACTAGTATTGTGATTGGTCTTTTGGGGGGGGGGGGTGGCACTGAATCTGTCAGCCACTATATTGGCAATATCTGTTTGCTCGATATAGGAGGTACCATTGTGCAGTAGCTCAGAGCAAATCTGGGTATTGCCATGGAGATTATTTACATAACTATAGAAGGCCTTGAAGTTGTCTTTACTATCTGCTACAATTCTGTTTTCATAGCTAGCTTTAGAGGATTTGATGTGGGATCTCAACTTTTTGTTGAGGCTGATAAGGGTGTTTTTACAATCTTGGGACTTCACCTTATTTGCATCAGTTTCCTCCTCCTGTTGTAGAGTTTATTTATGGCAGGGTCCACCAGATTGGCTTCTTTTTTTTGGAGAACAGCATCTTAGTTCTATTGGGTATGGCGAGATCCATGCACTTATGTATGTGTTTGTACAGTGCATTGATGTATGATTCGGTGGTCATGCAGCTATTCTCCATTTGCATGGGAGCTGTGAAGTTACCCACCTCTGTTTTTAAGAGCCCAAAGTTAGCTTTGGATAAATTTTTCATGGCGGTTACCTTTGCGGGGGGGGGGGGGGGTGGATGTGGATTTCCAAGGTGATTAGTTTGTGATTGGATCTAACCAGGGAGGAATTGACTATTGATGTAGAGCAACGGTTGTCCATGTTAGTAATGACCAGGTCAAGGATGTTGCTACCTCTAGTGGGGGTAAGAATGAGCTGGTTCAGGGGACTGGAATTAATGAATTCCAAGAAACATTGGGCAAGTGTATTGGTACATGAGTAGTTTTCCCAGTTAATGGAGGGGTAGTTGAAGTCGCCCAATATGAGAGTGTTAGGCTGGACCCTAATATTCTCCAGGGTGCTTAGGAACGTGGAGTGTGAGTCTTGGGACATGGTTGGGGACCTATAGTAGGCTACAACCTGAATCGCTGTCTTAATCAATGTTAGCTGCACCTGAAGTATCTCAGATGTGGTATGTTGGGCTACCAGTCTGAAGGTGTGCGCATCCTTTATGAATATGGAAACAGCACCGCTTTTGGAGCTTTGATCCAAGTTTTGGGGCCAAAAGGTGTGGAATGAGTTATAGCCTGGTGCTTTCTGCTGCCTTTAACCAGGTCTGTTATGGCACAAATGTCAATGTTCTCCATTTTAAGGAGTACTTCAAGCAAATACATTTTGAGATTTAGACTTCTAGCATTGAGCAGCATGACCCTCAGATTGCATTTGTTTGTAGCTGTTACGGTGGTAATTTGGTCTTTGGAACACCACCTAAAAAAGGCACTACAGAGGTGACATGAGCCTTGGCCAGTATCCGGAAGCCTAGGGGTGACAGATGCAGGCCATCTCTGGCAAAATATCGAGATCTGTCAATCATGTTATCCAAGGCAGACAAATATTGGATCCCCTTAGAATGACACCAGATTGTTCAAATAAAGAAGTTATGTACTTAACCATAACGTTCCACGTGAGTTGTTCATCTCGTCTTCATTCTTTACTGATGAGTTCAGAGCTGATCCCTTGGCTCCGAGTCGGCCAATTGCAAAGTTTGAGGTCTTCAAGTAGCTCGAGGCCAAGTCCCTATCCCATGATGCACCTAGAGTTACCTCAGATCTTGTTTGCTGCGTATAATACCATATGTCATTCTTTCACTCCAAGAAAGGATATAGAAGGATTGAGCAACCAGGATGGATCCAGCATCTTGGTCATCTAACAGCCCAAGAGGGGGTAGGAGGGAGGGACGTAAGAACGAAGGCGAGATGAACAACTCACATGGAACGTTATGGTAAGTTGTTCTATCTCACCGTTCATTCTTTTCTGCTGAGTAGCATCCCAACCACTACCAATCTCGGGTGGCTCATAGGAGTATATTTCTTAGGCCCATAGATCCAAAGGAGGCCCTGTCCCTGGAGGCCTTGTCAACTTTGTAATGAGTGATAAAGGTTTTGACCAAGTGGCTGCTGCGCAAATGCTATCAATAGGAAGTCTGGCAGAAAAGGCAGATGATGTAGAAACTGCTCTGGTTGAGTGAGCTTTAATTTTATGGTGCAAATTCATATTGGCAGCTGAATAGGCACAGGTGATACAATCAGATAACCATTTAGACAGAGTTGTTTTAGCCAATGGTCTACACTTCCTGGAGTCTGAAAATGAAACAAAAAGCTGGTCTGATTTTCTGAAATCTTTTGTTCCATCCAAATAAAATCTGAGCTGTTTGTGAACATCAAGTTTGTGCAGCATGTACTCTAATTTGTTTGAATGGTTGGGGAAGAAGACTGGCAAATCAATAATTTGGTTGAGATTAGTTTCAGTGCAAACTTTGGGCAAGAATGAGGGGTTTTGTTCTAAGTGAGACTCTGTCAGCATGGAATATCAAATAAGGAGGATTGATGGATAAAGCTTGAAGACCTGACACTCTGTAGGCAGAAGTAATAGCTACTAAAAAGATGTTTTTCCATGACAAAAATCTGAGGTCACAGGAGGAAGCTGGTTCAAATGGCGGAAGAATTATGCGGGAAAGCATAAATATTAGATTCCATGGAGAATAGGGAGATTTCACAGGTGGTCTCATATGAAAAGTCCCTTTGAGAAAGGCTTTGGATAACTTATGTGACAAAATATTCAATCCTTCAAAGCCAAGATGAAAATTGGAAATAGCAGCCAGTTGAACACGAACTGTTGCTGCTGCAGCTCCTTTGTTAAAAATCATAGTCAAGAACTCTAAAATGGAGGCCATAGGGGCTTGGTAAGGATCAATATTGTTTTTAGAAGCCCACATAGAAACGTTTTTCAATTTGCTAAGATATAGCTTCCTAGAAGAAGATTTATGAGAGGATAAGAGGATTTGTTTTGTCTTATTGGAGAGGTTATGGAACCTGGCTATGATGGGAATTGGAGCAGCCAAGCTGTCAGATTCAGGGACTGCAGAGAGGGATGACGTTCCCCTGACGAGTGCATCAAAAGGTCCAGAACTGGGTCCAGAATCCAAGGGTTCTCCAAAAGATGAAGTCGAAGGAAGGGAAACCAAATCTGATGAGGCCAATGAGGAGCTAGTAGAATGATGGTCCTTCCCAGGGTTTTTTTTTTCTGTAGAACCTTGGGTATCAACAGGATCGGTGGATATGCATAGAGGAGACCCGGAGGCCAATCGTGTATGAGTGCGTCCCTTGGGGCTTCTCCCAGAGGGGGAATCAGGACAAAGTAGCTTCTGCATTTCGTGTTCATGTGACTGGCAAAGAGGTCACAGCATGGCTGGCCTCACCTGCGGAATATCCTGTCCGCTATATCTTTCTTGAGGGACCACTCGTGGGACAATAAGACTGCCCTGCTCAGCCTGTCTGCTATCATGTTGGATTTCCCCGGGATGTGCGTTGCCAACAGAAAGCACTGGGTGGAAATAAGCCCACTGCCATACTCTGACAACCTCGCGACAAAGGGGGTAAAACCTGGTTCTTCCTTGTTTGTTCAAATACCAGACCACCGACATGCTGTCTGTCTGAATCACAATCGTACCCAGAGGAACAGAGTCCTGAAAGTACTGCAATGCCAAAAGTACTGCTCTCATCTCCAGAACATTGATATGCAGATGTGTCTCTTGATTGGTCCATGTGTCTTGGGCTGTCTTTCCCTGAAAATGCCCCCACCATCCTATCAGGGGAGCATCCATGGTCACTGTGGCTGCTGGAGGAGGTACTACAAATAGGCGTCCTATTGTGACATGAAGTGAGGTTAACCACCACTGAAGATCCTTTTTGCAGGAATTTGTGATCATTATCGTGTGAGACATGGGAAGCTCTTGGTAAAACCATTGAGTTAACAACAGCCATTGTAGTATCCGCATGTGCATATGAGCTAGTGGCATGGCTAGAATTGCTGCTGCCATCATGCCTAACAATTTCAGAACTTCTGATGCTGGTGCTCTGTCTTTGGATATCAGAACGCTGACATGCTGACGAAGAAAAAAGACTCTTTCTATTGGAAACCTTAGTGTGGTGGTGTTAGTGTCCAGTTCTGCTCCAATAAAAACAATATGCTGCGATGGCGACAAGGTAGATTTTTCTGAGTTGATTGTAATGCCCAGTTGATTGTAGAGTGACAGAGTGGACTCCCAGGCCTGAATGAGATGATGCCTGGTGGTGGCAGTAAGAAGCCAATCATCTAGGTACAGAAACACCTGGAATTCTAGATGCCTCAGGTGAGCTGTGACAGCTGCCATGTATTTGGTGAACACTCTGGGGGCTGTAGTGAGACCAAAGGGCAGGGCTCAAAACTGGTAATGACTGGCTCCCAGCCGGAGGTGCATATGATCCCTGGATGGCCTGGCCATTTTTATGTGGTAGTACGCATCCTTGAGATCTATCGAGCACATCCAATTGTCTTTCCCTAAGAAGGGAAGTATAGACTGAAGCATGACCATCTGGAACTTCTCTTTTTTTACATATGTGTTCAGTCTGCTGAGGTCCAATATGGGTCTCCAGTCCTCAATCTTTTTTCGAACTAAAAAGAATCTTGAGTAAGCCCCGGATCCTAACTGGTCTGCTGGGACTGGTTGGATGACTTTTTTTTAGCAACGTTTGGACCTCTATTGTTGCCTGTTCCCTGAAACTGGGTGGAACATCCAGGATTTTTCTTATGGGTGGAGGGGGTGTGGTGAAAGGGATGAAGTATCCTCTGGAAATGAAACTTTGCACCCAGCTGTCTTTTGTTATTTTGAGCCAGGTGCCTGGATACAAAGATAAGCGACCCCCGACTGCCTCCAAAGCAGGACAGTCGGGCCTCCTTTCAGGAGCGCTGGTAGGGCTTCCCAGAGAAGTGATCTCTGTTGCCCTGGTGTTGCGGACCCCCTCTGCTGCGAGAGTGGCATCTTCCATTATTGCCCCCTCCTCTGCCTCTGGAGGAGGGTTCACCACGTGTCCTGAAAGGCTCCTTGGGCTTTTCAGAACCACATTTTTCTTCCCCTTTGACCCTTAGGGTAGGATCGGGTAGGGGTGGAAAAACAGACCCTGACGGCAGACAGAGTCTTTCCATCCTGTTCACACCTGGTTAAGGTTTCCTTCACTTTAGGCCCAAAAAGGGATGAGCCATCAAAGGGAATATTCATGAAAGATGACTTGAAGGGCTCAGCGAAGGAACACAAGTGCATCCAGGAGTGTCTCCTTAGAGCAACTCCTGTACCTGCTGCCCTACTCGTTCCTTCAGCTGCATATGAGATGAGGCGCATGGATGAGTTTACTATAGAATTGAGGGTAGCAAGCTGGGCGGGAAATTTGTCGGTAGCTCCTGCAGCTACTGTACCCTGAAGAGTATCTCCTAGCTCTTTAAGGAGATCTCTTTATAACCTGGTAAAATGGGTTAAATAGTTGAGCGAACGAAGAGCAAAAGTCGCTGAACTAAACATGCACTTCCCGTATCTATCCATGATCCTGGAGTCTCTGTTAGGAGGATGGATAGACAAGGAAGTTTCAGACATTTCCTCTTTGGTGACTGCCGCCACCTCCATGGTATCAACTGGATCACCTTTTGTTAAGAAAGATTTGTCAAGGGGGGCAGAAATGAACTTATTAGGCCTCCTAGGGACAGGCTCCACAGTATCCGGAGACTCCCACGCCCTTCGTGAGACCAGCTGCATCAGCTCATCAAAGGGTGGAGACACCCCAAGAGGTGGAGGGCTGAGACCCAAAAGCCTTCAGGAGAACTGACTCATCCTCAGTAGGGCTTTTGGACTGCCAGTCACCCCTCTGACTAAGGATTTCAAGTATCTCAGCACATGACATATCTTCGGGGGGAACCGTGGAGACCCTTCTGACTCATCTAAGTCAGTATTTGATGTTAGAGACTCCAATGGGGGGGAGTCTAGATGTTTCCTCTTGCACAATCTCTTCCTGGGAACCTCATCAGTGGAAGCTTCTGGTGAGGTCTCGGAAGGGCAAGGACCACCCAGTGGGGGTTCCTGAGGCTCTGGATCTCTATGCTTGGTCAGGATGTGTGACACAGAAGCAGATAGAGGTGCTTTAGGGGAGGAGGAAGCCAGATCTGAGGTCGAGGATGTCTTAGGAGACATCACTCTCCTCATGGCATTGAAAGAACCTCTGCTCCGATGTGAGGGAACTGACAGATCCAAAGAAACTGTCTATACCTCTGGCACCGGGACACAGAGGGCTCCGAATCAGAGGTAGGAGCCAAGCTCATCTAAGACGAAGCCCCGAGAGGGAGATTCAGAACCAACAAGTCGGTCCGACTATCCTCCCTGGACCCGACCACTGAGTGTCGGCTCCTAGAGTCCTCGATCAGCACTGAGGACATCAGAGTGCATGGAGCTGAAGACACTGGAGCAGGCTTCGGCTCTGAAGGTTCCACTATCAACAGGTCCGACTCCTCTGGCTCTGAAGGACCAGCATGGCTCAGAGGAGGAATAGTTTGAGCTGGAGCAAGGGTCTTTGGCTCCAAAGTCATTTGGGTTAAAGCCGATAAAATTTTTGCTAAGGCCGGTGCCGATAACAGCTTCTGCACTGCATGATCCACATCCAGATCTGAAAGGCTGATAGAGGACCGAGAAGAGCACACTGAAGGTGGTACCGACTGTAGTAATGGACTCTTAGGAGCTTCGGATACCGGTTCCAAGACTGAGGACCGGCTCTGAAAAGAAAAGACTTTCTGTTCCGATGGCAGTATGGCTGAAATCGAAGATTTCTTTGATTTCTTAGAGTCTGAAGTCTTAGAAGACTTTGAGGACTTGCTGGATCCATCTTGGTTGCTCAAAGCTTCTTGAAATGACAGTTTCAACAATCCTCTGTCTATTAGTTTTCTTTTTCTTTCCTGTAGGACCCTTAAGGAGAAGGAATGGCATATAGCACAGCTATCCTGTAAATGCAGGGCTCCTAGACAGTACACACAATTTACATGAACATCTGTTACAGACATCTTTTGGGCACACTTTGGGCACTTTTTGAAACTAGACTTCGGGCGCTTGTCTTGGTCAGCCATTGAAAAATCTGAGAGAAATTACTGTCACCACAAAAAATTATAGCAGTAATTATCCACAAAAAGCCTTAATAAAATCAGGCTAAGTCACAAACACACACACACACACACACACACACACACACACACACACACACACACACACACACACACACACACAGTAATTCAAATGTAAATATTAAAGTGACAGGAAAAGCCTTTACTGTCACCACAAACTGTCTAAAACACACAATATGAGCAGACTATGTAAATAGAAGGAATATAGCTGCTATAAGGTACAACACACTGTCTAAATATTCTAAGAAATATCTAAGTCAGACAAAATTACTGTTAATTACAAAAATTGCAACAGTAATAATAAATTCAAGCCTTTTCTGAAAAAAAATATAAGGCTAAACACACCACACAGCAAAACAACATACACTAACTATTTAGCAAAAAAAATGTGACAAAGGGTCACTGACTAAACACACTCTATTAATTAGAAAAAGGTTTTAAACTAGGCCTAAAACAAGAGGCCAACTAGGAAATTTTTAAATCACACTAAGGGAAGGGACTAAAATGCAGTAACAACTAGAAAGCTGTAAGAACTTTATAAAACTATCTAAGCTATTTAAACTATAACTATCTAAATATAAGTAAATAAGTAAGTAGAAAACAGTTTTACTGGCCCGAGCTAATGCAGAACCTCCAATCTATTGCAGCGACAAACTAGATCTGAGGTAACCCTAGGTGCATCATGGGATAGGGACTTGGCCTCGGGCTATTTGAAGACCTCGAGCTTTGCAATTGGCTGACTCGGAGCAGAGGGATCGGCTCTGAACCCATCAGTAAAGAATAAACGGCGAGATAGAACAACTTCACATCAATCGTTTTCTGCTTGTACTGTGGTATCATTCTGGGTGATGGTAGGATGCTGCTCAGGGCTAGGGTCATACCCGCTTGGGCTAAAAAATCCAAGAGTCCTCCATGTCTCTTTTCATGTAGTCCAGGTATAGCAATATATATGAAATACTGGTTGTAAACGTGAACATGTCAATTCAGTTTGATTATTTTTATATAAATATAAATTTGCCTATGTCAGAAGTGATAATTCAATAAAGGTGTTTAAAAAAAACAAGCCAGGATCTATCATACACTATGGCAAATAATAAACTAGAAATATAGAAGTGGTAAAAGTAATCTGTTGTATCAAAACAGACCAGGATCTATCATACACTATAACAAATAATAAACTAGAAATATAGCAATATAATACACACACAAATCATCCTCAAGGAATTAATGGTTCTTACATTCAAAACAAGAAATGCAGTAGGATAAAACAAGAACCAAAACATGATAAAAGCAGACACTTTTAATAGCGCATAAAAAACAGGTAAGCAATTTCACACCATTTATTGACGCTTCTTCAGACCATTAAAACACTTTTAACATACCAATTTATACAAGCTGAAACATTATCACATGACTAATCCGAACAAACCTCTGTGCACTCCTCTGAAACAAACTAACCAGTTAGAGTAACAATGTAGCAAATGCTCAGGCTATTTAAAAAGACAACATGCCAATACTAGGAACACTTAACACTGAATATATTCTAAAAATGATTTCATTTAAAAAGATTCCTAGATTTCAGAACAGGTTTTAGGGGTATTTTCCCCTACAAACCCAGATCTCTATCAGCCTGAAGCTTGATGATCCATCTAAGTTCATGCTCTTCAGTCTTACTATACAAATCACCCATATGCATGTCTTCAGCTAGCTTCTCAGTTACCATAAAATTAAAAGTATGGTTTGTTCCATTCTCAAGGGTATGTTTCTCTACTGCATTCTTTGTATCATTTATTCTAATGCTGTAAGTGTGTTCCCTGATATGCTCCATCAGCGATCTATTTTTCTTCCCCACATAGAAAGATCTACAGAAATTGCATACTGCTAAATAGATGAGATTTCTTGTATCAGCATTCACTTTAAAAATACATGTAACCCCAGTATTGAGATGTATAAAAATATTGTCAGTAGATATAAAACTACAATAAATACATTTCGTACAGGGACGAGTGCCAAATGGTTCTTGAGGTCTAGAATAAGGCATATTATTAATCTTGTACCATAGCTGTCTCTTTAGAGATACTGCTTGTATCATGTTTTGGTTCTTCTTTATCCCACTGCATATAACAATGTATGTGAAATATGTTTGTAAACGTGAACTTGTTAATACAGTTTGATTACTTTTATATAAATGTAAATTTGCCTACGTCAAAAGTGATAATTCAATAAACATATTTATAAAAAAAAAACAGGCCAGGATCTGTGATGATATGGACAAGTGCCAGCATAGCCAGCTGGAGTTTTTTAAAGAATGATATATCCTTTGAATATAAAACTTATTTATACAAGATGCTTGTGTTACAAATGTATTAGAACTGTATGTCATTTGTATATCAAACTGGCTTTGTACAGATACTTGTATTGAAAATGTATTTGTGAGCTTTGCTTGTGTTGAAATGTATCAAAAGTGCACCCTGCTGAAATGAAGATAAATGTACATGTATTATTGCAGCTGAATTAAATGCATCTCTTTTAATAGAGGATACTGGCACAGCAGAGGTTAACTTTAAGAAAAATAAGGTGAATGTAAACGAGCTGTTAAATCATTAAAAGGCACCCACAGTGCTGAGTAGAACTGGAGACGATGGGTCTGAGGAAGAGCCATAGTCCATTAGCTCAGTGAAAACAGGGTAGGCCCCAGTAGGGTTGCCACTATTTCAAATGCCCAAAGTGGGGCATTTTTGGTACAAACGTCAGATTTTGCAGGCCAAAACATACCCACGGCCAGTGCAAAGTACAGAATTTCACATTTTTGCCTAACTAAAGCTTATTCTTGTAGTATTTTAGTTGCTTATTCTGTTTCTTATAATATTTAGGTGTTTCAGATGCAGGATAACTGTTTTATGCAACTATTACATAAAATGTACGAAATAATTTTGTCCTAAAATCTCAGGACATTTGCCATTTTTACAATTTTTTGCAGGATACAACTGCCCAAAGAGGGACTGTCCCTCACAAAGTGGGACAGGTGGTAACCCTAGGCCCCAGGTACTGCCATAAACATTTGGATGTATATTGTGGCCATCTGTGCAAATTCCTGTCTCAGCTTCAAAGGGGAATAATGTGAGAACCTAGAGTCAGGTGACCAGATGAGGTCATTCTACCAGCCCTCTTGGAAATTATATTTTAGATATTACAAACAGAAATCTCAGAGTATTGAGTATTTTGTTTGGGGCCCGACTAGAAAGAATGCTTATGTATTTCATCTTGCCTTCCCCAAGTAAGTTATTAGGGAACAGTAGATTCTCTTAGATTCAGTCAAGAATATAGTGAAGCTTAGTTTAGAATGTGTTTTTTTCTTTATTTGTATGAGTCTTTACATCAATGTTAATTTCAATATTTTCTGTGATTTGAACACTGGTTTACTGCGAATACAGTATTTTCATGTGCTTTTATTATTTATTATTAAATATGTTTAAAACTTGTATTGTTGCTGGTCCTTGTAGAAAGTATCTAATCTTGGAACATACTTATAGTTATTTAGTGACACTGTGTGGCCCACTCCAGAACGCCTAGCCATATTGGTGAACTACAACCATTTGTATTATTATTAATTTTATGCAGTATAATTGGACACCCTTTGTTATGGGCCTTAGAGTTGCTGATTGTGGGGTGTCTGGTGGTGGTGGTAACTACCTAATTGTCTGAGCAAAGTTGGTAGAGCGGGTAATCTCCGCCAGCCTTTCCCAGGTGTGTGTGTCTGAAAATTAAATCTTTAAAGGCGTGTGCATCAGCTACTTGGGGCAGGGACACTAAGCACTGGGTTTGCAGAGGGAATGCTGGAGGACTTGGCTTGGACACTTGGCTGACGACCTAACCCAACAGCTGAACCAGTGGGGAGTCTTATTTGGGACCTGGAGGGAGACAGATAAAGAGACATTCAGACACCAGTCTGAGTGTGTTCCCTGTGTGCTGTTAAGGAAAACTGTACTTGATGCAGAAGGGTCCACAACTGCAAATACTTAGTGTATCCATTTGTATTCCAAGTTCATGTCCCTCTCCAGTGTCAGTGGTGAGGAGTCAGGCTCCTTTATTACTGGCCCAGCATGGGGGAGACAAATACTGGAGGCCATCACATATTGGTACCAGTGGTGGGCATCACGTTTATTGGTTGGCAGTGGTCGGATCATCACATGCTTACATAGTGTTGAGCAGTGGTTTGGATATTGAACTCCTGTAGCCTATAAGCAGTGGTCACTAAAGAAGGTGTTTCACTCTCAACAGCCACATGATTCACAGAGTTTCATATCACAATGGCTCCCCACCTAAGCACCATGTTCAATCATAGCCTCATGTCAGGCTTTATGCGCACTGAATGGTGCACAGAAACAGTTATCTCACTCCACAAATGGGGAGCCACCATTGATCCTGAGAACTATTGCCTTATTAGCCTGACGAACCTGGTCTGTAAGGCCATGGAATGTATCATCATGGAACTCATAAACAAAGAAATTGGTAACCTCAAAACTCTGGACCACACCCAGTTCGGGTTTGCGAAAGGCAGATCATGCCTCCTGAACCTGATCGACTTCTTTGAGGCAGTCATCAAAGGTGTAGACGAGGGTAAGGTGGTTCACACAGCCTATCTTGACCTTGCCAAGGCTTTCGACACCATCCCCCATTCTGGAATTATAACTAAACTCACTAAACTAGGTATAAATCTCTATGTCACAAGATGGGTTGCCAACTGGCTCACTGACAGAACCCACACTGTAAAAGCTGCAGACTCCAAATCTGACTTCAAACCAGTGATAAGTGGAGTACCACAGGGTTCAGTCCTGGGACCTCTCCTGTCTCTGAAGTACAGGCTAACACAGAAGGCCTTTGGCTAACAAAGTTCACAGATGACTGCAAACTAGGAGCCATAGTAGAGTCCCCAAATGATGTGGACATCCTACAGAAGAGCCTCACTGAGACAGATGCCTGCTGTCAGAGCAATGGCCTCAAGCTCAATGTCAAAAAGTGCATCGTCATCCCCTTTGGTAAAAACTCTGTACCCATGAACTACCACATTGGCAGCAGTCTACTTAACGCCAAATGTGTGATAAGAGACCTTGGGACCCAGGTGGACAGTAGTCACTCTTTTGATAATCACATTGCCACAGTAGTCAGGAAATCCTTCTACATGGCACACCTCATCACAAAAGGTTTCTCATCCAGGAAGAAAAGAGGTCATTGTTCCCCTCTACTCGCCACTCATTAGACCCATTATAGAGTACACCGCCACTTCTGGAATGTACCTCACAAGACATCTGCAGCAGCTGGAAAGGCCACAGAAGTACCTCACAAAGAGGATTACTGGCCTCAAACAGATGCCCTACACTGACCGTCTCAAAAAACTCCAGCTTTACTCGGTTTACTATTGCAATGTCAATCCTTACATGGGCGACTCGACTTGCACGAAGTCGAAAATGCGATCATCAGCATACCGAATCCCAAATGTGCGAATGGCAAAACCTCGCCCCTGTCTAACCCATGGTAGCATGGGTGTGGAGGTGTTGTGCGGCCGGTAATGTCGAACGTCGAATGGGTTTCGCTAGCGAACAGTTTTCACGCTTTCGGTTCGTGCAAATGCGTCGATGGGGTGGCCGTTCGAACAAAGTGCATTCGCATATTCAATAGTAAACCGCTTTACTCCATAGCATATCACCTACTCTGAGGTGATCTCTGCCTAACATATAAAGCTATGTCAAACGCAGTGCTGTTGGACATGCTACACCTAAAGAAATCCCAATCCCTGCGAGCTACACCCTCTAGGGACCTAAACCTTGTCAACACAGTAAACAGGAAATGCCGGGGGGATAGATTCCTGTCCCAGAGACTTCCCATACTCTGGAACAAGCTACCCATCTATGTCAAGCACTCTTCAAGAAAAATCTTGATGAGTGGATGGGAAATAGGAAATACACCCCAGGGATCACTTATGTGGCTCTGCTCAACAGGGGCACATGAAAATAACTTTCTTGGGTGGTATAAGCCAGGGACCCTTGTTGGCTAGGCTTACTTAGGCCCTTAGACCGATAGCCTAGTACCTACCTATGAACATAATAGTTTTATTTAGTTATTTTTTTTTTGTTAGCTTAGTTAGTCAGGGAGAGTAGGCAAGGACGTCAGCAGAGGATTATGGCAAGCTGACAAGGAACCAGTTGGCTGAGATGTGCCAAGCCAAAGGACTGAGGCATGCTAACCTGCCCAAAGGGGAAATGATTGCAGCCTTAATCACAGTTACAACACAGACTAGCAAGTAGAAGGAAAACCAGTCTGTTGATGGGGACTTGCAGCTCTCAGAAACAGGACAGTTCAACTTTTCCTCAGACGACTTAGAAATCCATATGGAATTAAAGAGACTTGAACTGGAGGCCAAACAGTTGGAATAAGAATCAGCGGAATGAATGTGGCATTTGGAGGCTGAAGAAAAAGAGACTGAGAAGTCTGAAAGCCAAAGGAAATGAGAGGCAGAGGCAACATGAAAAGGAAATGCTGACTCTTTGTCAGGGTCATGGAGGAAGGAGTAACCGAATCCCAGAAGCAATAAAGGTCACTAAACGTCTTCCTCAATACCAAGAAGGTGATCATTTTGATAGTTTTATTCATATGTTTGAAAGAGTATGCAAACAGTATAATGCTGACCAAGGGCTCTGGGTACAGTTCCTCTCCCCCTTACTCTATGGTAAAGCTGTGAATCTTGTTTCTAAATTGTCTGATACTGATTATTTAGATTATGAAAAAGTTAAGCACTGTTTATTACAAAGTTTTAAGTTAACACCTGAAGCTTACAGAAAAAGGTTTTGTGAGCAAAGGCAGATGAACGTGTATGTGATTATATTGCTGAACTAAGCACTTATTTTCATAGGTGGGTAAGTGAGTGTCAGGTCACCACTTTTCAAGGGCTGGCAGACCTTTTGGTGAGGGAAATAGCCCTTAGCACTTTGCCTGAGGACACAAGAATCTGGTTGGCAGACAGGGAATGGAACTCTGCAGATGAGTTGAGGAAAATGGGAGATCTATACCCAGCAAGCAGGGCATCACTGCACAAGAAAGGGATACCCCAGTGCTGCACATGGATATAGGGGAACCTATAGTGGGCAGCCTAAACCAACCCAACAGAGTCTTCCAGTAAAAGGGGAAGCCACAAGCCAGGATCAAGTAACCAGTGGGGCCATGTGGCATAAAGATGTCCATGGATACAAGGTGGGGAACAAAAGGTGGGGGACTCAGCAAGTGGGAATCACAGAATGCCAGTGGCAAGTTGCCTGGGAGAAACAGGGGTAGCAAACTACCAGCAGAGTTTATATTCAATTTTGGTAGATGGACAATAGGTCACTGCCAAGAGAAACACAGCCTATGATAAAACCATTGTGAAGCCTGCAGTGGTTAAAGAGGAGCAGTACTTGCTTGGGTAGTCCACTCCAGTCAGAGATTTAGGAGGGATCCCATTCCAAATGCCTTTGGCCAGAGTTCACCTTGACTGGGAGGGTGGAAAAGGAAGCAAGCAAGTCGGTGTGTTTGAGGATATCCTCGCAGATTTCTTGATAGGGAATGATTTTGATAAGCACTACCTTGTGTGCATGCAGTGGCACGCAGTCAGGCTTGGAGACAGGCATATGGGGTCTAGTAGCCTGGGGAGACCCAGACAGACTGCACACCTGAAGCCAGGACTGGTGATGTGGCTACTTCAGGGAGGGAGCAACCTTCTAACAGCGAAACTGAAGGTGAGCCACAACTGCTGGTAGGTACTGATGTTCCCTTGGACAGAGTGACAGCAAGGGCAAAAGTGAGTAGTAGTACCCAAGCTGAGAGTGAGGCACCGCTGTCAGAGGATACCAGACTTCCTATGGAGGGAGAGCTGGGAAGAGTTACAAAGAGAGTGTGGAGACAGGCTCAGCTCTCAGACTGTACATTACAAGGCTTGAGGGAGTTAGCTAGGGAGGCACCTGATTCTCAAGGAAAAGGGGTTTCTGTATACTGGAACAAAGGGTAACTGTATAGAGAGTGGACCCCTAAGGGAGGGCTAGAAGCTGAGGTAATACAGGGGTTGGTAGTGCCCAGACCTTAACGTCTGGCACTTCAAGCCATATCCCATGACATTCCTTTTGCAGGTCATATGGGCTTAAAGCATACCAAGAAATGTATTATGCTGAACTTTTATTGGCCTGGGATTGTCAGGAATGGAACAGGACTGCAGGACTTGTAAGCAGTGCCAAAAAGTAGGAAAGGCAGGAGACAAGGTCAAAGCTCCTTTGATGCCTTTGCCTGTGATTGAGGAGCTGTTTCAGAGGGTAGCTATGGAAATTGTGGGGCCTCTGAATACCCCCAGTTTCCACAGAGAAGTATATCGTAGTGGTAGTAAATTATGGTACTAGATACCCAGAGGTGGTGGCTCTGTCCTCCAGGGAGGCAGGGAAGGTGGCAAATGCTTTGCTAGAGATTTTCAGCAGGGTAGGTTCCCCAAGAGAAATATTAACTGACAGAGGTACCATTTCATGCCAGACTTGCTGGCTTGTCAGTAGAAGTGCTATCGGTGAAGCACATAAAGACAACCCCCTACCACCCCCAGACTAATGGTCTAGTGGACAGGTTAAACTCTATGCTAAAGACCATACTAGGGGCACTTGCAGACCAGTTTAAGAGGGAATGGGACAAATATTTGCCCTATCTATTGTTTACTTACAAAGAGATGCCCCAGGAATCCACAGGTTCTTCATCCTTTGAGTTGCTGTATGGGCATAGGGTGAGGGGACCTCTAGATTTGATTAGTGATAAGTGAGAAGGTGAGTAGGACTCCCACAAGGAGTCTGTTGTGGTATATGTCCTAAACCTCTGGATCAGGCTTAGGGAGCTCATGGGCTTGGCCCATGAGAACCTGGCAGAAGCCCAACTGCAGAAAAAGGTCCGGTATGACAGGAATGCTCAAGCCAGAGAGTATGCTGTGGGGCCATAGGTGATGGTTCTCATTCCTGTCAGACACAATAAACTGCAGACAGCTTGGGTGGGAGCTTTCATGGTGGCAAGGAAGGTCACTGATGTTAACTATATGGTAGAGCTATTAGGCAAGAGCGCAAACTGTACCATGTTAACATGATGCAGCCCTACCATGAAAGAGAGGCCCTTGTACTGAGTATTTGCAGTGGATGGCAGGAGGAGTCTGGGGGAGATCTGGTGACTGATTTCCTCAGTGAGGCTTGGACTGACAGCTCAGTGGAAGGGGTAGCAATGTCCCAGCGGCTATCCCCTACCCAGGTTTGAGAAATAAGAGCAGTGTTACAGGAGTCTAGGGACATGTTCACTGGGAAACCAGGGTGCACCCACCTGATGCAGCACCATGTGGATACAGGGCCCCAAAGACCTATAAAGAAGGCCCATTACAGGGTGCCTGAGTGAGTCACACAAACTCTGAGGTAGGAGATACAGGGGATGTTGGAACTGGGTGTAATTCAGGAGTCCAGCAGTCCTTGGGCCTCCCCAGTGGTGCTGGAACCAAAGAAGGATAGCAGCACCAAGTTCTGTGTGGACTACTGGTAACTAAATAGTCACACAGAATCATATTCTTACCCCATGAATAGGACAGATGAAGCCTTAGGGCAGCTGAGTGGGGCTAAGTATTTGACCGCTATTGGTCTTACCGAGGGTTACTGGCAAGTGCCATTGACTCCCAATTCTAGACAGAGGTCAGCCTTTGTGACTCCTTTTGGCTTGTATGAGTTCATAAAGATGCTCTTTGAGATGTAAAATGCCCCAGCAACTTTCCAGAGGCTGGCAGATCATATCCTAGCAGGAGCAGGAGATTATGCCCTTGCTTACCTGGATGATATTGCCATCTACAGCCATTCCTGGCAAGAGCACCTTCAGCATGTCAGGGAGATACTAGGAAGACTGCAGAGGGTAGGGATGACCATTAAGTCCAGTACATGTCAGGTGGGTATGGCAGAGTTCTGCTACCTGGGACAGAGTGGGGAGTGGCAAGATCAGGCCAGAACCTGCCAAAGTGATAGCCATTCAGGCATGGCCTACCTCTGTTACCAAAAAGCAAGTGAGGGCATTCTTAGGGAAAGTGGGATATTATAGAAAGTTTGTTCCAAGTTATAGTACCATAGCTGCTCCCCTCACAGACCTAACAAGGAAAAACAGGCCAAATAAGGTAGTGTGAACCCAGCATATGAGCAGGCATTCCAGAAGCTTAAAGGAGCTTTTTGAGGACCTCCTGTTTTAGCCAGTCCAGATTACAGCAAAGAATTTGTTGTGCAGGTGGGTGCTTCAAACCATGGGGTGGGGGCTGTACTTAGTCAGATTTCCTTAGAGTGAGAAGAGCACCCAGTGGTATATCCCAACCATAAACTCCAACCCAGGGAGGAATGTTATGCAGCTGTAGAAAAGGAATGTCTAGCCATAGTATGGGCACTGCAGAAACTTCAGCCTTATCTGTATGGAATAAAATTCACTGTAGTTACAGACCACAATCCCTTAACATGGCTACATAGAGCCAACCAGCAAAATGCCAATTTATTAAGGTGGAGCTTAGGATTGCAGGCATATGACATGGCAGTATAACCCCATTGTGGGGTCAGCAATGCCAACGCAGATGAGCTCTTATAACAGGGAATGGGGTAACATATTCCCAGACAGGCTTATTTCTCTCAAGCCACATTTCTCAAGGGTCACTTGAAAAACAAGCTTGAGTCTTCAAGAAGGGAGGGGGATGTGATGATATGGGCAAGTGCCAGCATAGCCAGCTGGAGTTTTGTAAATAATGATATGTCCTTTGAATATCAACTGTTTTAGACAAGATGCTTGTGTTTCAAATGTATTAGAACTGTATGTTATTTGTATATCAAACTGGCTTTGTACAGATGCTAGTGCTGAAAATGTATGTGTGAGCTTTGCTTGTGTTGAAATACATCAACTGGTCATCCTGCTAAAATGAAGAGAAATGTACATGTATTATTGCAGCTGAATTAAATGTATATGTTTTAATAGAGGATACTGGCACAGCAGAGGTTAATTTAAGAAAAATAAGAGAAATGTATATGAGCTGTTAAATCATTAAAAAGTACTGCACAGTGCTGAGTTAGACCAGAGATGACGGGTCTGGGGAAAAGCCATTGTCCATTAGCTCAGTGAAAAGGTGGGAGGCCCCAGACACTGTCATAAACATTTGGATGTGTATTGTGGCCGTCTGTGCAAATTCCTATCTCAGCTTCAAAGGGGAATACTGTGAAAACCTAGACTCAGGTGACAAGATGAGATCATTCTGCCAGCCCTCTTGGAAATTATATTTTAGATATTACAAAGTGAAATCGCAGAGTACTGAGTATTTTGTTTGGGGCCTGACTAGAAAGACTGCTCATGTATTTCATCTTGCCTTGCCCAAGTAAATTATTAGGTAATAGTAAATTCTGTTAAATTCAGTCAGGAATATAGTGAAGCTTAGTTTAGAGAATGTTTTTCTTTATTGGTAAGAGTCTGTCCATCAATGCTAATTTCAATATTTTCTGTGATTTGAACTCTGTTGGTTACTGTGAATATATATTCATTATTTTCATGTACTTTTATTATTTATTATTTAATATATTTAAACTTTTATTGTAGCTGGTCCTTGTAGAAAGTATCTAACCTTGAAGACTACTTATATTTATTTGGTGACACTGTGTGAGCCATTCCAGAAGGCCTAGCCATCTTGGTGAACTCCTACTATTCGTATTAGTATTAATATTACACAGTATAATTGGACACCCTCTGTTAAGAGCCTTAGAGTAGCTGATTATGGAGTGGTGGTAACTACCTTATAGACTGGGTAAAGTTGGTAGAACAGGTATTCTGTGACAGCCTTTCCCAGATGCGTGTGTGTGTCTGAAAATTAAATCTTAAAAGTGTGTGTATGTCAGCTACTTGGGGCAGGGACATGAAACACTGGGTTTACAGAGAGGACGCTGGAGGACTTGACTTGGACACTCGAATGTGGACCCAACCCTACAGCTGTACCAGTGGGGCGTCTTATTGGGGACCTGGAGGGAAACAGATAAAGAGACATTCAGACCCCAAGCTGAGTGTTTTCCCTGTCTGCTGTTATGGGAAATTGTACATGAGGCAGACAGGTCTGCATCTGAAAATACAGAGTTTATCCATTTGTATTCCAAGTGCAGGTCCCTCTCCAGTGTCAGTGGTGAGGATTCAGGCTCCTTGATTATTGGCCCAGCGAGAGGACGACACATATTGGTGGTCATCACATATTAGTAGCAGTGGTGGGCAACACATGATCTATCATTAGCTATGTCAAATAATAAACTAGAAATACAGAAGTGGTAAAAGTAATGCACTGTATCAAAACAGGCCAAGATCTAGCATATACTATGGCAACAAATAAACTAGAAATATAGAAGTGGGAAAGGTAATGCACTGTATCAAACTATGGTGGCTGCCATAAAAGCAATTACTAGGAAATGGAAATCAAAATCTAAACCAACCATACTAGAAGTAGTGAATATAAAAACAAAAACAACTGGAATTGAGATCTTTAGAAAAGGGTAGAAGCAAACTACATTGGAAAAAATGGGAATTGCAGGGACAATACATACAGGGTAGGAAGGAGGTTTAAAGAAGGCAGGACTTATATGGGCTATGTAATGTTTGACTGAAAATAGATAGATTATAGGGTAGATTATAACTGATGTAAAATATTTGCAAATGGGAGTGTGTCAGTATGGTTTGTGATGTATACTACTTGCAACTAGAAATGTGTCAATGTGGTTAGTTTTCATTTATATAAATGTATGATTGTCTATGTCATAAGTGATGGTTTAATAAAGGTGCTGTTTGTTTATAAAAAAAAAAGGCAGGAATTGAATAATTTATGTAATGTTGCTTAGGTTATATGATATATAGCAATATATGTAAAATATAATGTTTGTAATCATGAACATGTTAATACAGTTTGATTACTTTTATATAAATGTAAATTCACCTGTCACAAGTGATAATTCAACAAAGGTGTTGAAAAAAAACAGGCCAGGATCTATCGTACACTATGGCAAATAAACTAGAAATACAGAAGTGGTAAAAGCGGTGCACTGCATCAAAACAGGCCAGGATCGATCCTGCACTAGGGCAAATAATAAACTAGAAATATAGAAGTGGTAAAGTAATGCACTGTATCAAAACAGGCCAGGATCTATCATGCACTATAGCAAATAATAAAGTAGAAATATCAGCACAGGAAGAAAAACTTAGAAGATAATGCTGATAAATAGAAAGGAAAATTAGAAAAAAGCAATTCACTGATTACTCAAAAAAGTTTTATAGAGAACTGGGAAACAAATCAAAAGGAAAAGAACTACCACCAAGAAAAGTAAGCACATTTTAGAAAAAACATTTATGAAGACCATGTGGAAACTAAAGATGCTGAAAGGATATAAAAATTAAAGGAAACTGGACTTCTAATGTAGAGGATATGAAAAAGGATGAATTAAGTTCCTATTTGCAAAACCCCAGGCCCAGATGCAGTACCTAACATTTGGTTCAAGTATTAACATCTTTACAGAAAGATTTAGCCCTAAGTAAGAATTACTTACATACACATTCCAAATGGACACCAACCTGGTTAACAGCAGGAAAAACTATATTCTTCTTCCTTAAAAGTAAACTTGCAAGCCATCTAAAAACTATAGACCAATAATTTGCTGTCTGATGACATACAAATTGATATACAAACTATATACTGAAACTGATGCAGAGTTTATAGTCATTTAGAAAAAAAATAATCATGACAATAGAGCAAAAGGCTGACAAAAGAAAGTCACATGGAACAAAGGATCGTTTGTTGCTAAATAAAACCATAATAGAGAATTATAAAAAGAGGGAAAAATCTAAGTGTAGCATGAATAGATTACAAAATAAAGCATTTGCCAGCATCCCACATTCATAGGTTCATAGGTGTAAACAAGGCTAACAAACCACTAGGGACCTTATAAGCCTAGCTGCACAACCCAAACGTGACTCACAAATTTGATTTATATAGGTGTTGATTATCGACTGCCTCTTTCCATCAGGGACATAGACCAGGGTGAATTTCCAATTACCCATCCACTGGTCCAAGTGGTACAAGTTGCAATTAAAAAGGGATAAGAAGGAACTCTAAGTCACATAAATGGGGAGCCTGTTCAAGAGAATGGGAATTCCCTGAGAAACATATCTGTCTCTCCAACCTGTCTGGCTTATGTTGCAAGGAAAATTTAGGTTTTGTTTATTTTGTGGATGTGAAAAAGGTTCATCAAAACAATGTCCACGTATGCTATATATGCCACACAATGATCACATCTCAGAAGTCTGTATGATACAGAGTAAAGAGACAGCTTTGAGGCAATCAGCGTAGGACATTGCATTTACTCCATGCATTCTTTCTGTAGGGTACCTTCGTGGATGGTCCAGTTGCTGCATGTCTCTGGTCAGGTAAGGAGGCATTATACTCTATGATGGGTGTGATGACAGCTTAGTACAGTGGTATGATGACCTCTCTGGACCTAGATGCCATGCCCTTGCTTACAAGTTAAGCAATATAGAAGGATTTTTTTCTTACTACCTTTTACATGCTGGTTGAAGGCTAGGTTACTATCTACATAAGTTCCCAGACCCCTGACTACTGAATCAACTTTTAACGACGTTTTATTTATGTTGTAGTTATCTGGGGTTGTCGACTTCCCAAAAAGTACTATAATGCATTTCTTGGTACTGAGTTTTAAGCCATGGGTTTGGCACCAAGCATTTATCTGTATTAGACCTTCCTTAAGGGTGCTCTTATCTTGGGGGGATTCAATGACTCCTCTCAGTTTGGAACCATTTGTGAACTTGGTTAGCCAAAGGCCTTTGACATTGGCTTTGACATTCAAGAAGTAGATGCCGAAGAGCAGTGGGCCCAGCACATAGCGCTGGAAGACTCCACTGGTGACTGGCCTCTTTGTGAAGGTGGTCTTGGCAATTCTAACCTTTTGGGTCCTATCAGTGAGCCAGCTAGCTATCCAGCATGTAATAAAGGTGTTTATACCTAGTTCCATAGGTTTGTTGACAATGCCCGAGTGGGGTATTATTTCAAATGCTTTAGCCAGATGTAGGTAGCCAGTGTGCACCCTTTTCCCCTCATCTATTGTCTTAGTGACCTTTTCAAAAAGGTCCATCAGATTCAGTAAGCATGACCTTCCTTTGATAAAGCCAAAATGGCGTGGATCCAGTATTTGAAGGTCTCCTACGTCCTCGTTAATAATTTCCACGATAACTGTTTAATGGCTTTGCAAATAAGACTACGCAGACTAATGGGTCTGTAGTTTCCAGAATCTGTTGAAGGTTCTCCCTTATGAAGTGGATGACCATTGCAATCCTCCATTCATGTGGTACAAAGCTTGTTTTAAGACTATGGATCCCGACAAGTCATATTTTAGACTATTCAAGAGACATCCTGGGATGTTATTAGGGCCCATTGAGACCGTGTTCTTGGCTTTAGTGAATGCGCCATACTTATAGCTTGAGTAGTTATGTTTGAGGGTATATTTGAGGGGATGGTTGGAGGTGAGAGAGGGGTAAAGTTGGAACTAAATTGTTCTGCTAACAGGTTTGCTATATTGCCACGCTCAGTGAATGTGCCACCATTAGCCACCAGTTCAGCACATTGCTGTGTGCTGTCCTTGAGGTTTCTGACATAGCTGTAGTAAGCCTTATGGTTATCTTTCAAATGGGAGGCTATCTTAACCTCAAAGTTGTCTTTGCTTGACCTAATTAGTCCTCTTAGTTGCCTATTTACTTTGATGAGAGAGTTTCTATTTTTATGGGAATTACCCTGCCTGATTTTTGCCATAATTTTTTTTTTCTTTTGTTGTATATCCTGTTTAATTTGGGCTGCCACCAAGGTGGTTTATTTCTAGGGCTAGTCCTGGAATTACTTCTAGTAGGTACAGCAACTTCTATATTTGTGAGGGGAGATGTTTACCAAGGTATAGATTACAATGTATTGCAGCTACAGACTGACATGATAATGTGAGAGGAGATTTGTACCAAAGAAGAAGTTATGTACTCACCATAACATTCCATGTTTGTTGTCCATAATCTCACCTTCATTCTTGTTGGTTGGGGTTCGAAACTGAGCATCGGTTCCGACTTGGCCTATTACTAAAGCTCAAGACCTTCAACTGGCTCGAGGCTATACCCTATCCCATCATGCTTAGGGAAGATTACCCAGATCTTGTTTGCAAATTATTAACATATTTTAAAATCATATACAAAATCCCAATGGTAACAGTTATTAGCCTATGTCTCATGAGACAAGAAGGGAAGCAGAGAACACAACTCACAATCAATAAAAATTCCTCTCAATCCTCCAGGAGCAAAAGTTAGGGGAAGGAGGGTGGGACACAAGAATGAAGGCAAGATTATGGACAACAAACATGGAACATTACAGTGAGTACATAACTTCTTAATGTTATGTTGTCTCATCTCGCCTTCATTCTTGCTGGTTGGGACAGCGTCCCTAGCACCTTCTTTCTTGGGTGGCTCAAGGGAATAAACTATTCAGAACAGTGGAACCAAAGCAGCCTTATTCTGGGAGGCCATGTCTACTTTGTAATGAGTGATAAAGGTATGAGGTTTGACCCATGTGGCTGCAGCACAGATTGAATCCATAGGTAATCTGGCCTGAAAGGTGGCCATAGCTGACATAGCTCTTGTTGAGTGACCTCTAATCTTTCCAGGCAGTTGTTTATGCTGAGAATTATATGCGTAGATAATAGTGTCAGTAAGCCATTTTGACAAGGTAACTTTTGATATTGGTGCAGCTTTTCTGTTATCTGAGAAGGAGATGAATAACTGCTCAGATTTTCTAAATTCCTTTGTTCTATGCAAGTAGAAGCGTAACTGCCTGTGGACATCCAATTGGTGTAGCTTATATTCTGCCTTGTTGCCATAGTTTGGAAAAAAAACAGGCAGGTCAATGGACTGATTCAAATTGGTCTCAGAACATACTTTGGTAAGGAATGAAGTATTTGCTATAAGACAGACTCTGTCTTTGTGAAAAGCTAAGTAGAGAGGTCGTATAGTCAGAGCTTGAAGTTCTAAAACCCTCCTAGCTAAAGTAATGGCTATTAAAAAGACTATTTTCCAGGTTAAAAATTTTAGTTGGCAAGAGGAAGCTGGTTCATATGGTGGGAGACTCAGCGTAGTCAGTACCAAATTGAGGTCCCAGGGAGGGGGTGGTTCACTTATTGGAGGCCTTAGTAAAAATGCACCTCTCAGGAAAGCTTTGAACATTCTGTGAGACATTATCTTTGATCCCATCTCTCCTATGTGGTAGTTAGATATGGCAGCTAATTGTACTCGTATGGTAGTTGCTGCTGCGCCTTCATTAAAAATTTCTGCTACAAAATCTAAAATTGTATTTACAGGGGCTGTGAAGGGGTCTATGTGATTCTTGGAAGCCCAGCAAGAAAACCTTTTCCATTTGCTAGCATAAAGCCTTTTAGTTGTTGTCTTATGAGATGAAACTAGAATGTGTCTCACTGCAGGGGATATGTCTGGAAGCCTGGCTAAGAGTGGAAGTGGAGCAGCCAAGCTGTCAGTTTGAGGGTTTGGATAGAGGGGTGAAGCATTCCTGACTGATGAGTCAGAAGATCTCGTACCGGGTCCAGAATCCACAGCTCTTCTTGGAGATGGGGCCATAGGAAAGGAAACCAGATTTGATGTGGCTAGTACAGAGCAATGAGTATTAACCTGCAACTCAATGATTTGGCTTTCTGTAGAACTTTGGGGATTAGTGGAAATGGGTGAAAGGCATAAAGGAGTCCTGGGGGCCAATCATGAACAAGTGCATTCCTTGGTGACTCCCCCGGAGGGGGAATTAGGATAAGGTAGCTGCTACATTTGGTGTTCATGGATGTGGCAAAGAGGTTGCGGCAAGGCTGGCCACATTTGTGAAAAATCTGGTTCGCAATTTCCTGTTTTAGGGACCACTCAATTTGTCCGTTATCACATTGGCACTGCAATCAGAAAATGTTAAGAAACTGCCCACTGCAATACTCTTTGAGCCTCTCGACACAGGGGGTAGGATCTGGTTCTGCCTTGTTTGTTGATATACCACACTGTCGACATATTGTCTGTCTGTATTGCAATCATACCTGATGGAAGAGAGTTCTGGAATGACTGCAATGCCAAAAGCACCGCTCTCATCTCTAGGACACTGATGTGCAAGTGGTACTCATGTTCCTGCCAAGTTCCTTGGACGGTCTTTCCCAGATAATGCCCCCCCACCCCATCTGGAAAGCATCCATGGTCACTGTAGCTACTGTCTGAGGGAGAGTGAACAGCCTGCCTAGAGTTACCTGCGTGAATTGAAGCTACCAACGTAGGTCTTTCTTGCAGGAGTCTGTAATGAAGATCTTCTGGGACATGGGTAACTCCTGCATGGGCCACTTGAGCCAAAAGTAGCCACTGTAGGACTCTCATATGTAGATGTGCCAGAGGTACTAATGTTATAGCAACTGCCATAGTGCCCAAAACCTTTAGAACAAACTTTGCCTGCACTTTTTTCAAGAGCAAGATAGACACTTAATGGCACAGTCTCTGTACCCTGTCATGAGGCAGTTTTGCTACCATGTCTTCTGTGCTTAAATCTGCTCCTATGAATGTAATATGCTGTGATGGCAACAAGGCAGATTTTTCTAAATTTATGGTAATGCCCAGTTCCGAGCATAGATGAATGGTGGTGTTTCTTGTTTTGGTTAGTAGATGCTCAGTGGTGGTGGTCAGGAGCAAGTTGTCTAAGTACGGAAACACCCAGAATCCTAGACCCCACAGGTGAGCCATGACTACTGTCATGCATTTGGTAAACACTGTGGGGGCTGTAGTGAGACCAAAGAGCAGAGCTCGGAATTGGTAATGACTGGCTCCAGCCGGAAACGTAGATATCTCCTGGATCGTCTGCCCATTTTTATATGGTAGTATGCATCCTGAAGATCAATTGAACACATCCAGTTGTCTTGTCTCAGAAAAGGGAGTATAGAATGCAGTGTCACCATCTGGAACTTTGGTTTTTTTATGGACTTGTTCAGCCTGCTGAGATCCAAGATGGGTCTCCAGTCCCATTTTCTTTGGCACTAAAAAGAACCTTGAGTAAGTTCCGGATCCGATTTGGTCTGCAGGGACTTCTTGGATGACTCTTTTTCTTAGCAACCTTTGTATCTCTATGGTTGTTTGATCCCTTTGACAGGGTGGATTGTCTGGGACTGATCTTATTTGCAGGGGTGGGGTGTAGAAGGGTATGTAGTATCCCCTGGATATTATTGACTGTACCCATTTGTCTTGAGTGATGTTTATCCAGGCTTTTGGGTACAGTGATAGTCTGCCCCCGACTGCCTCCAGAGTTGGACAGGCGGGCCTCCTTTCAGAAGCACTGGAAGGGTCTGCCAGAGAACGTATCTCTGTCGCCCTGATTTTGCGGACCTCCTCTGCTGCAAGGTCGCCATCTTCCATTGTTATTTCCCACTCTGCCCCTGGGGGAAAATTCACCACGTGCATCTGGAAAAGCTCTCTGGGATTTATGGAACCACATTTTCCTGCCCTTCTGGCCTTTGGGATAAGGCCTGGTAGGGAGGGAAAAACGTACTCCCATGGCAGACAGAGTTTTGTCTTCTTGTTTGCACCTGGTCAGAGTCTCTAACTTTTGGCCAAAACAAGGATAAGCCGTCAAAAGGGGTATTAATGAAGGAAGACTTGAAGGGCTCAGCAAACTTGCAAAGGTGCACCCAGGAATACCTCCTCACAGCGATTCCTGTACCAGCTGCCCTACTCACACCATTGGCTGCATAAAAAACAAGCCGCATAGACAAGTTGACTACTGAATTTAAGGTAGCAAGCTGGGCGGTCACCTTGTCTGGAACCCCTCCAACTGTGGAACCTTGGAGGGTATCACCTAGCTCCTTTAGGAGATCCCTCTGAAGACTTGTAAAATGGGTCAAATAGTTCAGTGATCTGAGTGTAAAGACTGCTGACGAGAATGTACGCTTCCCATACCTGTCCATCATTCAAGATTCCTTATTCAGCGGATGGACAGATGAAGTTTCAGCTAACTCCTTTTTGGTGGCTGCCGCCACCACCATAGCATCTACTGGGACACCTTTGGTTAAGAAATCTTTGTCTGATGGTGCGGTTATAAATTTGTTGGGCCTCCTCGGAACAGGTTCCACAGATTCTGGAGAGCCCCATGCCCTTCGACTAACAACGTTGAGGAGCTGGTCGAAGGGCAGAGACACCCAAGAGGTGGAGGGTTAAGAACAAAATGCCTCCAGGTATACAGACATCCTCAGAATGGGTAAGGGTCTTCCAGCCACCTCTCTGCTTCAGGATGTCTAGGATGTCTGAGAAGGAGACATCCTGAGAGGGTGACCGTGGGGACCCTTCTGAATCATCAAAGTCCATATCTGAATTGACAGACTCCTCAGGGGAGTCTAGATGTTTACTCTTACATGTTCTCTTCCGAGGGACCTCTCCAGAGGGGTCGTCTGGGGAGGTTTCAGAAGAGAGTGCCTCACCCAATGGGGTATCCTGGGGCATCAGTTCTCTACACCTGGGGGGAGGGATGGTAGAGAAACAGACACTGGCACTTTTGGAGGAAGAATGCTTGGATCCGAGAGTGGAGCCATTAGGGGTGACAGCACACTCCTCATGACCTCAAAGGCACCATGACCCGGGCATGAGGGAGCCTCCGGTTCTGAAGAGCCAGGAGACTTCTCCCGTACCAAGGAGGTGGGCTCCGAGACCGATGTAGGTGCAGAGCTCACCTGCGCCAATGCCCCGAGTGGCAGATTTGGATCATAATAAAGGTCCGATCCAACTCAACTCCACGGACCCAACGGGGGAGCGTCGGCTCCCAGACCCATCGACAGAAGATGGCACCGAAGAGGTGGGAGCGAAAGTCGGGACCAAAAATCCTGGGGAAGGTTTGGGATCCGATGGTTCCACCACAAACACATCCAAGCACTCCGGTTCTGAAACCACTCAGGTCAGAGGAGGAATAGAAGAAGGGGCAGTGGCAGTTGTCGGTTCCAATTCCTTCTGGGCTGGACTCAAAAGGATCTTGGCCAGAGCCGGAGTCCAAAGCAACCTCCTGACCACCCAGTCCATGTCGTCATCCAACAGACTCCTCAAGGCTTGAGAAGACGGGGTTGAGGATTTGACGCTTCCAGCCACCGACTGCAAAATAGGTGACTGTGGAACTGAGGAGACCAGCTCCGTCTATGGCTCCTAGTTGGTTTTAAAGAAACTGGAGAAACAGAAGGAGTTGTCTTTTTGGGCCCGAAAGCTTTAGGGTCCAAAGTCAAGTCTTTAGCTAGCTTCTTTACCAGCTCAGAAGTAGGAGCCGAAGACGATGCTCTTTTAATTGACTTATCCGATTTTGGGGATTGAGAAGATTTGGAGGAGGTCTGGTTCCCTTCTAGTGCCTCAGACAAAGGAACTTTATGCATTCTCCTGACTATAAGCTTGCTTTTGTGTTCCAGCCAGACTCTGGAACTAAAACAGTGACAAATGGAGCATGAGTATTGAAGGTGTACTTGCACTCAAACAGTAGACACAACTAGTGTGCCAGTCGGTTAATGACATGTTTTGTGAACAGGAATCACACTTTTTGAAGCGTGACTGGTGCACTTCTTTTCCTTCCTTGGACATAGTGGTAAGCAACAACAACAACAAACACTGCCTAGGAAACTAGATTAATAATAATAAAGTTAACTATGAAAAACTAATTTAACACCCCACACTAGTAAAGAGTAACTGTAAATATTTATTTTCTACTTTACTTTTTTTTTTCAACAGTCATGCACAGAAGAGAAAAAGGCTAGAGGAGAGGTCTCTAACTTAAATGATAAAAACCTCTTTAGGAAGGGGAAGGAAGTAGAATGGGAGCCCTCTAACTTAAATGGGCTAAGGAAAGAAAAGATAAACCCTCTAACTTAAACAGGTTAGTTAAAGATAAGAGAAAGTTTTATGTGAAAAAGGGATAGGGAAGGAGCTGTAGGCCTAACAAAACCGACAGCCAGCCACAAATGCAACAAGCGAAAAACTAGTAATTCACCACAAGGTGAGACCTTAAACATCGTAACTAACTATAACAATAATATTTATGCAAAAATATTCAGAATAATATTGAAAAACTATTTTTGGGCAGCCACGGTGGGGCAGCAGTTAGCGTTGTCGCCTCACAGCAAGAGGTTCTCCGGTTCGATTCCGGGCTGGGGTGCCTTCTGTGCGGAGTCTGCATGTCCTCCCTGTGGTCACGTGGGTTTCCTCCGGGTGCTCCGGTTTCCTCCCACATCCCAAAGACATGCAGTAGGTGGATTGGACACTCTAAATTGGCCCTAGGTGTGAGTGTGTGCGTGCCTTCTGTGGAAGGTTGGGCGCCAGGCTGGCAACTCGACACTGTAAAAACTCCACTGCCAATCATGAGCGGACAGATGATCTGCTGTGGCGACCCCTAACCGGGAAAAGCCGAAAAAAGAAGAAGAAGATTGAAAAACTATTTTCACTTAGCCTGAGCCTAGTGAGAAGCACCTAATATCGTTTAGCGGCAAACAAGATCTGGGTAATCTTCCCTAAGCATGATGGGATAGAGTATAGCCTTGAGCTAGTGGAAGCTCTTGAGCTTTAGTAATAGGACGAGTCTGAACCGATGCTCGGTACCGAACCCCAACCAGCAAGAATGAAGGTGAGATGGGACAACATAACATTATACATTACAATGTACTTCATCTGCAGACTAACATGATACTGTGAAAGGAGATTTGTACCGAGATATACATTGCAATGTACTACATCTACAAACTGACATGATATCTTAAGAGGAGATGTGTACCAAGATATACATTACAATGCACTATATTTGCATTCTGATATGATACTGGTAAAATGAAGGACAGTTCAGTGGATTACAACCATGTGCCTATTGCACTGGAAGGGTTATCTTCTGTTCATTAAGTTAAGTCACAAAGGCATTTACTTGACAAAGATTCTCCTTGCATTAGTTATGTTTAAATTCAGAATGGTAACTGATGTGCAAAGACACCATGCTCAGTTGTGTGACAAATGGCAAAGTCTTTGCACATACATGAGAATCTTTGCAGTTTTTGCAATGATGCTGTTCATTGCTAACTGTTGTACAAATGGAATTGTAGTTTAAAATAACTTTTTGTGTATGTGTGTGATGTGATTTTGTTTTCAATGATATCATTGTTATGTTTGGAGAAGAAAATATGGAGGACAGGGACATACATACTGCACATGAGGGGATATGAACCCTTGCATACTCGAAGTATAGTTAAAAAATAAAGAGCATTAGCCAACTATGCCACTCAAACTGTGTGACTACATGTTTTTGAGGCTTTTGTGTTTTGATTAACATACTTAAATGCCTGATAACCTTGCTGTTAAGTCTTTTTGTTGGAAATGCCCACATCATGTGCAAAGAGCTGTGCTTTAACTATTCTGATGTGAGCACTCTCAGACACACACACACATGTACACACACACACACACACACACACACACACACACACACACACACACACACACACACACACACACACACAGGTAGCATTATCATGGCTACTAGGCCACAGTCATGAATTACAAGTTCAACATCACATAATAAATGAATGTGAGAACACATGTCATGTTGTGAAGTCAGAATTTCATGTCAGCTGTGTTTTTTTGTAAACACAACCATTTGTTCATTGTTAATACACATGTGAGATTATTCAAGAATGTACCTGATGTGCTCACATAGTAAGCATTTTTGTAGAGAAAATATAAATTTGTAATGCAGCATATAGTGCAAGCTGGACTTGAATCCCTGCAAGCCACGATCAACATCTTAATTTGTGTATTTATTTACAGCACCACAATTCTGTCTACATCATGACTGGCATTAATAATGTTTGTGAGCTGATGGCACAATGAGTATGTAAAATAGGAAACCAAATATATAAAAAGTAGTAGTGAAATAAGGAGAAGCATAGAAATAAAATTATAACTGATGTGCGGAAAGTCTCACAGATTAAGAAAATTATTAAATGAATTTGCTTAGCAATGAGGGGTTTAAAATATTATGAAATTATCTATGTATAATGCCAAAAGATAGCTTAGAATTGCAGCATTCCTTACATGGATTCAATTCCATACATACCTGTAAATGGCCAGTTATAATTCGCATACCAACTCGGTAAACAAATATAAAATAAAACCAAATTAAATAAAACATCCTGCACTTAGTATACTGTAACGGAGTACACATGTTGAACCATTCATGATGTTACAGGGTAACAAATCTTCTGACACTATTTTTGCCTTTGTCTGATATGTTAACCGATGCACACCGATACCAAGCTCATTTGCACAAACAATGGGTAAGTCTTTGCACATGCAGAGAAATTTCCTCAGTTTTTGCCATGGGACAACAACTAGCATTTCCTGAGAGAGACTGATGAGAAGTCCCAATGCTCAACGCCGACCATCTCACCATGTCTGAACATGCACCTACACAATGTTTTTTCATAAACCCTTTTGGTTAATGCCTTTCATCTAATTCTGTAAGATCTGCTAATGGATAATATTTTTTCAATGGTTAATGTGTTGTGTGTGATGGAGTTTTAGTGTAAAGGACATGTATTACTGCCTATGTACTCAAAAGTATAATTAATACTAAAGTCACTGCCATTGCATTGCTACCTTAGACACTTATGGAGTCACACAGCAATGGACCCATAATGCACATTGAATATATATATGGGTATATATATATATATATATATATATATATATATATATATATATATATATAGATATATATATAGATATATATATATACATACATATATATATATATATATATATATATATATATATATATATATATATATATGGATCCCTACCTATCAATTGATCGTGTTTTCAGAAACTCAAAATTCATATGGTTGAGACCATATGATCAAGTTTTTGAAAACTTGAGGCTTTTGAATGAAGATCGCAGTACAATGGGGATTGGGAAATTGACCCTTTTCTTCACTGTAGTGCGATCTTGTAGTTGTTATATATAATATGCAGGGAGTGTGGGGTGCAGGCGGGCTTGACCCCCTGCATAAACATAAAACAGAGTAGATTTTTGTGTTTTATGTCTTTTTTTTTTTTTTGATGTTTGAGTTTTTAAAAACTCTATCATATGGTCTCGTCCTTATGAATTTTGAGTTTCTGCAAACTCAATCATCTGATATAGATCTATATGTGTGTGTGTGTTTGTGTGTGTGTGTGTATGTGTGTATATATATATATATATATATATATATATATAAATAAATAAATATATATATATATATATATATATATATATATATACATACATAGGTAAGACATTTGCAAATTTGCGATTATTCATTTAAGAGGAGTATGCAGTCTCAGGATCTGAACCCTGTGCCACCAATATTGAAAGGACAATTCACATCATTAACTTTTTGCACCACATAAACACTTAGTAGGACCACAGAGTATTACAATTTAACTTTATTTCACTGTGAATTTATTTTGCAATATACTTGGTCATGGCTGTGTTTTGCCTGTTTTTGGAACAAATGTAATAGTGCTGACAGGAGGACAGAATTGATCTGACAAAGAAAATGAAGGTGAGGACAGAACCCAAGTTTTGCATGACAAACAAAACATTTATGTGAAGTATTGCATACTATGGGTAATCAAAATTCAGTTTGTTGGAGACTTAAGACACATTATTAAGGGATCTTCACCTATGTCTGGAATGTTTCCACAACCACCTCACTTAAATTTTAGATGACAAGGCTAATAAGGGGATCAAACTTCAGTCATATTTCACACTGACTATAACTTAAATGTAATTCTTAGAGTTATCTGTTTGACATACCTTTTCAAAGTGTGGGTTTGATGAGCATGGATCTTTATTACTTTAGTAACTGACCAGTATTCCTAAAAAGGCACACTTGGAAGGCATTAGAGGGCCAAAGTCTGAATCTTCATTCCTGTGCTGCGCTCAGGCATGTGCATATCATGTAAATCCCAACACGGCATTCATCTCCCTTGTTCATAGCACAAATCCTGTGATTCAGAAAGTGTAATGAGTTAAGAACTAATTAGCACATTCAATGTATGCATAGGAGTTCATCTACACATTATAAGCACAATGTGGAGTGGGGATCGTATATCGCACTATTGAAAATTACATTCTGCATTTGCTACTGACCAAAAATTTGTTTTCACAATTGCTCTAGAACTAGGAAGGATTCTTGCAGATATATTGCAAGTTATGTCTTCCTTCATACAACTGTACCTTTGTACAGAGTTGCAACTTATTTGCTTTGTGCCATGTACCTGCATTCATTATAATTAAAGTCATCAGAAATGTTTTTAATGGATTCATGCAACACACACATTTCTACAGTGATTAGTAGCCTCTCAGTCAAACAGTTTATAACTGTTTCTGTACGATACACCTATTGACACGTGTTACTGATATGATGGTCCAATGAACATGTCTGTATAATTGCTGTCAATGTGAGGTTTGGTTGTGTTCCATCTCATATTGTTGCTATGAGGCTGTGTACCTTATCCTTTTACATTTCTACCTCTGTTAGTTTTTTTTCTTTGGTTGTTGGGGGAATGCAACAGGACTTTATGTTGCTGATTGCTTTTGTTTTGGTCATAGCTATGTTATTGTTTGGAGGGAACATGTAAATTTGGAGTTTAGATTGTTGGTTCAACATTTTTAGGGTACGGCTATGTTCCTGTAAGGAATGAGTATGCCTTTTATGGAGGTTGTATTAGTATACAATTAAATAATTGTTAATATATGTGTTTTGATATCTATTTTCTATTCCAGAACAGCAGGGATATGGCTCCTAAGGCTGCTATGGGCATATCCTCACGCAAGACTCATTTTTCTGCCCCTCCATGATGGATGGATCCTTGATGTGCAAGCCTCCAACAAAATCTTCCATGATTGTGTCTGGTGGCAGGTGGCCAATGATGTGAATGCTGTTGGTGGCCATAATGATAAATATGAAATGGTTCGACATACGTCCATTAATATAATGCACAGGACCGCTGGAAGAGCAGAGGCCATGGCACATGAGCAAAGAATTACAGGTAGTGGGCCATCTATGCTACCATCACTTACCAAGATGGAGGAGTTTTTGGCATCACTTTGTGATGCAGGCAGCTCTTCAGAGTTTCACAGTGTGGTATTGGATACTAGGACAGACATGAAGAAGTCCCAGAGGATTTAAACTAATGATATCCCAGGTATGTCATTCTAATAAGTACTCCATTTGCAAGTCAGCCACATGAATACTTATAATGTCTCTCTTACCTATTCCATTTACATACATCTGGCATTGAAATGCAAAGGCCACCTGCACATAGTTTGACCATGCTTCTATGCATCAGTCAGTGTTATTAGTAACTGAAGTTACAGTCAGGTTGATGCAGATATGGCTGATCAGAACAGCGAGGTAGACACAGGTAAAGATATGCCCACATCTCCCCCTTGCCATCATGGGAGGGAGGTACTACATGCAGGAGTGGGGTTTGGTAGAGGTGCTCAAGGAAGGTATGGTTATTGTCCTCCCCTGATGTTGTTGTGTCATTAGCTGTTACCCAATGTATGTGCAAGGCCATCACAGACTCACAAGCAGGTTCCACCAGGACTTCAGAAGTGATTGTAAGACTACTGCATATTAACAGTACTAAAATACAGGACTGCATGAGCCATGTGTGTGACTCTTTGAACAGGATGAATGATGCACTGGATCATGCAGTGTCTGTTCTGGGTCTTCTGTTGGGGCTGGAGCCAGTTATCTGCTACATCCGCAAATGGTAGCAGACATGGCTGTGGGTGTACCAGAACCTACTCCAGCAGTGGCAACACTTCCACTGCTACATTTGTTGTGGATGCCTCTACACAAGGGCAAGGATGTCCACGTGTTCAAGGCCCTGGACGTGGTGGTAATGACAGCTTGCCCAGCAGACGCAGTTCATGTTCAGGTAGCACACCAACTTTCAGCCAAGCTTGTGGAACAACCAGTGCAACTTCTGGCAGAGACAGTTCTTGTGACCGGGGGCATGCACAGCAAACTTGATTCTCTTTCTTGCAAGGCTCCGATCTGTCCAGCATGCCAAAGCATAGTGCTGGCAAACATGCTGACACTGTGTCTCTGAAATACACCCACAAAGCCACACAGGCTATAACAACTCACACACACACATACTTCAATATAAATGTCAACACATTATACGCACACCCCATTCCTCGACACACTGACATTAAGTGTGCACAAGTGTTCTGTTATACCTCAGCTCTCATACTCACACACTTCCTTGTGAATGTGAACTACTCTTTGCACAAACTGTGAACTGGGCTTCTCATATGTGAGGCACAGAGTGGCCATATAATTTATTGATAGGCAAAGTCTCGTCTTCATGTTTTAACATCTTCATTTTTCATGTATATTTACTCTGCTTAAGTGCTACATTAGTAGTGTAGGACAATGTACCCACCCACCTATGCAAATGATGATGAGTGCGCCCTGGCCTTTGAAAAAGTATCTAATATGGACTGCTTATGTTTGATGTGCAAAGTGGCCTGACAATGCATAGGTATGCACAGTCCTTTTTGTTTATATGTTTCCTTGTTTGTGTCATTATCTGCTGAGCTCATAGATAAAATTAAGTGGTGGGATTTTCCTGTGCATTGCATATCATTTTGTATTCTCTGCATTATCTATTTAGGTATGGTAGTATTTATTCACAAAAGCTTGCTCACCTACCTCTGGTAACAATGGTATGAATGCCCTGGCCTTGGGGTGCCTATATCTGATGTTCAGAGTAGCCATGCATTGCATGGGTAAGCATAGCCTGGTCCATTTCTGTGCATCTCTGTCACTTTCTGTATCTACTGAAATCTTATGTAAGTTATGTAGTAAGTATATGTGCCATTCACTGTCTCTTAGCCAGAGACAAGGCATACTGTGACGCCTCCATCTGGCATGATCATCATGGTCATTTCCTGCAGCTGGCTTCTTGTTTAAGTCCTCTTCTGATTGTGCAATCACTACCTATGGAGCTAGGAATTGTGCTCCCTGCATTGGGTCACCCTGATGTAACTGTTTTCTAAGTATTATATTACATAAGATGGTGCACAGTCAGTATTTTGGAATAGGTGGCAAGGTTATACTACAGATCAACATAACTATGATTTGAGCAACCCCAAAACACACTCTTGTGTTCTCTCTATTTCCTGCTTGGGCATGGTTGTAAGCTTGCTCTATTGGGTTGAGTGAATTTCTCATTGCTATCATAAGCAAATGTTCTAGGGTATATTCAGCATCCCCCACTAGATGTCCCTGTGGGAAGTCACCCCCTTGCAAACCATTGATGCAAGTCAAAGGTGTGCCATAAGTGTGAGTCACGGAAACTGCCTAAATGACCAGCACATACAGTGAAGATGATACCTTGTAAATTGCAGACAACCTGTCAGATAATGAAGTGATACCTTTGTTGTTCAGATACCTCATTCCCAGGTGTAGTTTTATTTCAATATGAGTGCACTCTATGGCCCACAACACCACAGGAAAATGAGTTATAGTATAGAAGTCTCACAGAATACTAACTTTTTCCTTTTGAGCATGTGGGAACCACTTATGCTTCCCCAAATGTTGCAAAATGGCATTGAGGAATTGGTGGAGTATTCTGGAGGCAGAAGCCTGGGAAACTCTCATTGTGTTCCCTTGTTGGTTGTTGAAAAGTCCTTGTAGCTAAAATACATAAAGCTACACATACCTCAGTAAACACTAGGATAGGGTTCTCCACAATTCTCATGTGGCTGCAGATAGATTGACACATGTACTATTTCCTGTATGGTGTCCCTGTCCACCCTGTAATGGTCCATTATGTCTATTTCATGGAGCCCACAAAAAGTTAAATGCTGTATGAAGACACTATGACTTCAGGGGTGACGTCTGGCACCATCATCAGCAGCAACTTCTGTAAGAGCCTCTTGCAGATATAAGTTTACAAGTCTGCTGCAGCTCCTAACATAGTTTAAAGATTTCCTGTGGCTGAATGCAAGCATATAGACAGATCCACTACAAATTCAGGTTCAGCATGTTAGTACATTATTTATACATTTCTGAATGGCTCCAACATGATTATTAATTTCATTAGCATACAGCACAACTCATTACAAGTTCATAGGTTCATAGGTTCATACTAGGCTATCTGCCCTAGGGCATTTATAAGCCTAGCCAGTCTAGTCTTCATGTTTTAACATCTCATTAGCTTATAGCTCTGCAAATCCTTGTATGCAAGCTGGTCACATTATGTTGTGTTTTTTGAATCACACACCCTGCTCATCGCTGCTCATCAGAAAAACAAGTTTAATGAGATGTGGCAGGTGTTTATGAATCCCAACCTTAATATTTTGAACTCTTCTCTCTTTTGCACCTCTCATTAGGGAATTCAAACTTCAAAGGTCAACTGTGTTCAGGAAATACAAACATGCTTATAAGTTTTGATCACATCTTGTAACAACTCAGAATAAGTGAAAATGAGAGAAACAGGAATGGAGTGGTATTTGCAAGATGTGAACTACAACACCTGGACAGACATGACAGATAACACCTGGGTAAAGTAGAAATAATTGGTCTCCTTTTTCTCACTTAGACATGCATGTATGTATGCATTACTAGTGACCCCTACATCCCTCAAGGTAGTTACTATGATTCACCTAAAGAATTGTACCTTGAAATAATCTAATAGTGTTCACTCTGCAGATGTGAATTTATTTTTGGAAAAGGTTTTTTGCTCCTACAATGTATATTATGCACATATAGCATGGCAAAATACACTCTGTTTCCTTTAAAGACCTCTCTCCATTGATTTAGAATGGCAGTATATTATCTTATTGCTTTCTTTGAGAGTGTGACTTGGTTCATAGTTCATAGGTAAACACTAGACAAATCAGTCAGTAGACTATTACTTGCCTAGCCAATGCAAACACTGGCCAAAGGTAAGAATCTAACCCTGTACCTTGTGTCTGTGAGATAAAGATAAACACCTTAACTATCATGCCAAATCCAAGCCCAAGAGAACTATAGTCTGCATGTCTTTGAAAGAAAAGCAGAGCATCAAGAGAAACTCCATATAAATATGCAGATTCCAGGTCACTACTGAAGGCCATGGCTAAACCTTTGACCCCAGAGCTGGAAGGTACTGATGCTAACCACTGAGTCACTGTGCTCTCTTTTAACGAGTTCATCATTAGACATTTGAATTCGACTTAAAGCAACTCATTGTACTGATATTGATACTGAATGTACTGATACTGAATGTACCAATACTGAAACTAAATTTACCAATATTGATACTGAATGCACTGATACTGAATGCAACGATACTGAATGTACTGATACTAATATTGAAAGTACTTGTACTGATACTTAATGTATCCATACCGATGTACAATAAGAGGGCTCCTTTGCATTTCCTCGGTGGAGGGAGGTGTGGCCCTCAGTGAAAAAAAAACAAAAGATATTAAGCTAAGGTGCCATCTGCCTTGTGGAACTTCAGGTATACCTTAAAAACTCAATGACATTTCTCTATAAGGAGTATGGCATGGTCACCATATGTTTTGTATAAATTGTTACAACAAACATTGAAAACTGAATTCCTAAATGCAGACAAATAAGGTCAAAATATTAAAAGCAAATGCAACCTTCCACCAGTTATCAGTTTCATTAAACATGCTACATTTGTACTCTTGTTATATCTTCATCTTGAAAAATTCCAGTTGTTTCCCTGTAAAGATATATATATATATATATATATATGTGTGTGTGTGTGTGTGTGTGTGTGTGTGTGTGTGTGTGTGTGTGTGTGTGTGTATATACATGTATTATATGTGTCTACTTCTAAATTTCTAAATCAAGGCCATGCTGCTAAACACTAGGAGTCTTAACCTGAAACCCGTGCATAAGCATGCCGACATTGTGGGAATCAACTTTACAGTGTTGAAATTAACTCCTTTGATGTATTACAAAACTAAGCTTTCCCACTAAATATGTGTGTGTATTTTAAACAGCATTACTATATTTTTAATGTTTTTACTGTTTTGCTGTTTCGCTGCTTTTTGTACTTGTTCTGCCATAGCATAATCTAGATTCAGGTTTGCTGGATCTAGGCCTGTATTGGAAAACCTGAACATTATATCCATGTTTCCTTTTGTTGGAGAGGGCTCCTAGCACCATTGTGGCAGGAGAGTGCAGACAGGAACCTATTTAATTTCTAGGTTGTTGGGCCAGGGCTCATTGTTAAGCTACCTAATTGGTTAACTCACTTTGCAAAGGTTTCTCATTGCTGATATTCAAGACCCGCATTTGCGCAGGATGGTGCTTATTTGAACCAGGCTGCAAAGGAGTTGGGGGATCTTCCACTGCTCTACCGAGAGTTACTGAACAATCTGAGGCAATGCTGCTTTCTATAAAACTATAAGTATCTGCTCACTGTGAATTGGCACTTGAAACTGTATTTTAAACTGCATTACTGTAAATTTGATGTGCTTTTACTATTTTGCTGCTTTTCACACTTGTTCTACCATAGCACAGTCTAGATTCAGGCTTGCTGGATCTAGGACTGTTATTATAAAACGTGAGCACTATATCCATGCTTCCTTTTGTTGGAGAGGGCCCCTAGCACCCTTGTAGCAAGAGAGTGCAGACAGGGACCCATCTAATTTCTAGGATGTTAGACCATGGCTCACTGTTGAGCTACCTAATTGGTTAACTCACTTTGTAAAGGTTTCTCCTTGCTGATATTTATACCTCAAACTTGCGTGGGTTGGCGCTTGTTTGAACCAAGCTGCAAAGGAGTTGGGTGACTTTCCACTGCTCTACTGAGAGTTACTGAACAATCAGAGGCATCAGTACTTCGTACAAAACTAAGTATCTGCTCAGTCTGAATTTGCACTTGAAAGCATATTTTAAACTGCATTTCTGTATTTTTGATTTTGATTTGTTTTGCTGCTTTTCACACCTGCTCTGTCATAACTTAGTCAAGAGTAAGGCTTGCTGGATATTGGACTGTATTGGATAACCTGAGCACTATAACCATGCTTCTTTTTTATGGAGAGGGCCCTCTAGAACCCTTGTGGCAGGAGAGTGTAGACGGGGACCAATCTAATTTCTAGGCTGTTGGACCAGGGCTCGGTGTTGAGCTACTTAATTAGTTAACTCACTTTGTAAAGGTTTCTCATTGCTAGTATTTAATCCCCACATTCAAGTGAGTTGGCGTTTGTTTCCATGTTGTGCATCATCACACACTACCGAGCTGCACATACCATTAGCAGTCATAGATGCAAAATATATAGACACTTAATTTTCTCTTAATCGACTGAACTCAAATGGAGGTTACTTGCAGTTATGCTTCACTGTCAGGTAAAAGGTTCAGCTGAGCCTCCAAGGCACCACCACTACTACATTTGCAGTTTAGTCATTTACAGCACCCCTACTTGGCCACTCCAGTCCTTCCCTGTTACTGGCCACTCTATTACACCTAGCACTATGGATGGACGATTTCTCACAACTTCTCATGCCAACATGATCAACCTAGGCATCCTGAGGCAATGTAGCAATTGCCTTATGTACAATGACAACCTACTTCTCCTAATGCACACTGATTCACAGTATGTGAGAGATGCATCTATATTAAAAATCTAGTATCCAGGCTCTCTCGCTCACCAGTCAGCTTATCTGACACACAGCAGGTTGTCAGCTCCCACATCACATCTCCAACACCAACCATGCAAATAACACATAAACCTACATACGTGGAGGTTATCATCAAAATCCCACCTAAACATCAGAGACCTCCCAAACACAAGCAAGCTTCACATAATACACTCACAACTAACCATGGTACACATAAGAGCACAAGAATCAGTGTCTCACCAAATAAGCCTCTAAGGCAAAACACAAATTCCGATATTCTAGTCATAGGAGACTTTATAGTGAGACACACAGATGTCCCACTCACCAGGCTGGAGAAAGAAAAAGTCACGGTTAGCTGTATGTCAGGTGCCAAGATCCACATCATCACACATGCACTCAAGTCTCTCAACAACAGGCACTGTTATGACTCTGTCACAGTCCATGTTGGTGCGAATGACTTGAGATGTCACGTACCTCACTGGACTATATAAAGAGACATGACTGAGCTCTCGAATTTTGTGTCCCAGGTGGGTATGTCCTTAGCCTTAAGCAGCATTCTGCCTTCATCTAGGATGATGCCACAATACAAACAAAAAATGATTGACTTCAACAATTGGCTTAGCTATTGATGTCACTCCAAGGAATCCATTATCTGTCAGCCTTGGACGATATGATCGATCAACCTCGATGCTTTGCCAGAGATGGTTTTCATCTATCTTCTCTAGGATTTTGGTTACTGATTAAGGCATTTGCCTTCACCATAGTGCTTTTTAGGCAATGTCACAAGAACAAAATTCCCAACATAAAAACATCCTCAAAAAGCAACCTCAAGGTCATGCTGCTAAACGCTAGGAGTCAACTCGAAACTGCACTTAATGGAAGCAGTTCTAACTCTGGGAGATGATGATATCAATGCAGTCACTAAGACCCAGTTTAAGGCCGCAGAAGACATCCCAGCCATACTGGGGTATAATGCCTTTCACATGTTCAGACTAACAACTGAAAGTAGGAGAACCAAAGGAGGAGGAGAAGTATCAATATTAATCAAAGATAAATACACCTCTAGTTTGGTTAAGCAGAACAATTCCACTGAAATATTCCAGATTCAAATGACTGTAGGCAAAACCCCGCTCTAAGTTATAACCAGCTATAGGACCTCCTCTATGAACCAGGATACCTAGAATGCCTACTTGGGTCTCCCTGAGTCACTCAAGATACAATCAAACACTTGGTGACAGGTGATTCTAACTACAATCCCATAGACTGGGTAAAATATACATGCACCAACACACTTGCTCAAAGGTTCTTGGCCTTTGTTAACTCCAGCATCTTGGATCAGTTGGTTGATACCTCCACAAGGGGCCCAAACATTCTGGACCTCGTGCTGACCAACATGGGAGATCGCTGCATCATCCCAAGTGTGCAGTCCTCTTTAGTAAAGTCAGATCACAGATCAGTCTTGTTTGTAGTAACAATAATATCTGCCCCCCCCCCAGCAGAAACTAGACTAAAGAATTTTTCTAAGCCAATTATAGCCTATTATATGACAGTATTAATAGCCTATACTGGGATATACACCCATGCTTTGTATAAACATCTATAAAATTGTACTGACTCAGCAGTACCTGACAGGATCAAAAATCCTCAAAAAAGAACAATCCTGCCTCATGGACAGCCGCCATAAATAGGTTATACAATAAGAGAAAGAAATTGCTGCCTAAAAGAAGGAAGGAATGGTCTCCAACTTGGAAACACACCCTCCTCAGCTTTAATAAGCAAATTAGACACCTGGTAAAGTGTTCCAGAGCTAACTATGAGTCCAAATTAGCTAACCTGGCTAAGGATAGCCACAAAGATTTATTTAGCTATACCCAAAACCTTAAAGGAAAAATCTAGATCTGCACAGAACTTGTTGTTAATGGCACCACATATACTGAACCCGTAGAAATTGCATAATTTTTTAAGATACTTCAATGTTTAACAATGCCTAGTTAGAAAATATCTAAGTTCAAGAATCTAGCAGATTTAGTCCTTATACTCAAAGACAGCAAATTTCATTTATCACTATAGACCTGTTTCTATGCTTAAGACTGCTTAGATAGTATTAGCTAAATTCCTGATTAAATAGACAGTTTCACATCTGGATAAACTTTTAATTGCTTCTTAAAGCGGATTCTGCCCAGCAAGATACATGAGCGATACCCATGAATATCTGTAAGTTACTGTCAAAGGAAAAAAACTTCAAAGACCAATTCATGTTAGGTTCAAGCAAGGCACCCTTTATTACTTGCAGCAAGGAGACAAAGCATGTAGGCACAAGGTTTGTCTGAATTACTGGTGATTAGTATGTTATTATTATACAGTTCTCTTCCTGTCACACAGAAAATGTTACTATTCTATTGCTGACGTAGTTAGACACAGCTTTCTGTATGTTCTACAGAAAATGTTACTATACTTATTGCTGACTAGGTTAGATTATTTGCTAGCTTGCAAAACATTTTGAGAAAAACAACCTGGCCTTGGGCTTATTTTAGCTCATTTTAACTTTTCAATTCTTCAATTGTACTGTTCTAATACATGTGTTACATTTTGTCTAGATTCAATGTACATTTCTAGCTTTGGTACAAGTAATGCTGACTATGGTTTATACTTTCAAGCATCTATTGTTTTCTTTATCAAAGCTTCTAGCAGCTGCATACTTTCTCATAGCATAAGCAGAAATGAATATCTCTTTGTTAAGTTTCATGGCATTAGCAGAAATGAAATGCTTCTTGTTAAGTTTCTAATAGCTGTGCAGATTCATGCAGTGTGAACAGAATAAATGTATTAACCCTTTTAAACCTCGAATGCACTAAGCATACATTAAGCATACATATTACTATTATATATTTTTCTAACATTTCCCCCCTTTTAATACTTTTATTCTACTTTCAAGATAAGCATAAACAGTTTTTGTCTTCCCCTAACCTCTTCCTACTCAGGATTTGCAGTTAAGAGAGTCAATCAGTTTAAATCTATGACAACATTATCAGTTTTTCAGCAATTCTTCAAGTTCAGCACCTTGGTATAAGGTTTCTGAAACTGAAATGTCTATAAAGTCTTTAATCAGTCTTTTTATGCAGGGGATGCAGCAGCACACACATACCACCAGTAGGATTATTCCTACACAGATGGCAATCAGAATGTTCATCAGGATACTGCCCCAACCCCCAAACAATTTCTGGAAAAAGTCCGTCAATGGATTTGGTCCTGGTTTGGTCATGGCTGACACCTGCTGAATTACCTCAAGATGGTTGTCTATCTCATGTTTGTGGTCAGGAATATATGAACAGCACTCCTCCTGGATTAAAGCGCACGTACCTCCTCTCGCTGCTAGGGTGAAGTCAAGAGCCATGCGATTTTGAAGCACCACTGTTCTCATGGCAGTCAGTTCATCAGTCACCAATTCTAGGGCAGAAAAGGTTGCATTGCTCATTATTTCAAGAAGCTTAGACAATTTTCTCAGTTCCCAGATTGATTTTGTTGCTCCATATGCTGGCAGTACACCTGCCCACGAGATAACAGTATCACTCAAGTCCATATGTGACAGTCCATTTTTCCCTAGGCCCACAGCATGATGGTTTTTCCAGCGCGCATTGATTTGCCTCATTGGATTGACAGGCTTCTTGATTTCTCGAACATTCCGAATTTTCCCTTGAGGTAAAACTGCTGTGTGTCGTATGGCCGGAACCAGATACCCCAAAAAACAACTGCCAGACCAATTCTCAGGTAACCATTTATATGCTTTCCTACCACATACAAAGTAACAATCTTCTACTTTGGTAGTAACTTTACTATGCCCTGGCTCTGCATGAAACATTTTTTTGTCGATTATAGACAGTTGCTTATAGAGATCAGCATTATGTTTTACTTCCTCAGTTGTCCTATGCATCAGTTCAAAAAATGTTTCATAGCTTGTGCTGCAATAGGATCTGGTGTTATCAGGTTTAGTGTAGCATCTATAGGGAACAGTCACATTGCAATTGCGCCAACCCACCTGAACTGTATCATTCTTGTAAAAACACACAGTTCCCTTCTGTTGAACAGACAAGTGCAATGCTACTTTATCTTGTGATGTGACATCTGATGTATCATAAATTAAGTTTTCCCAGGTCTTGTTGGCTCCTAGGGGAACTGAAGTTAACAGTAACCCCCCATTGGTTGTTGGCAAAGCTGTGCAAATCCAGCAATTCGAAACATTGAAGGTCTCAGCATACACATATTTGATTGCCTGGTAAGTGTTAAAGTTCGGGTGCCACTCTGCACGCTTGTTTAGTTCGATTTGTGTGGCTGGGAAAAGGAATGGCCACAACAAAAAGATTATTGTCACTAGTACAGTCAAGAGGATGATTATGCAATACTTTTGAGGAAACGGTTGTTCTGCATTTCTGTTTTCTCCAACTCTTCCAAGTAGGTGTATTTGGATCTTACTGAATTCCATCATCTTGGACATGTGCTCTTAATCTCTGCCCTAATAGGACCTTCAGCACTGATGGTTTCTTCACTGGGGTTGAGACGGATCAGTCCTATTGATCTGACCCCCCTTTGTAGCCAGACTTTGTGCTGAGGGCCCCGATGGAGAGGTAAGATTTTTGTCCAACTCAAAGTTCTTAACCAGCTTGCAGTGCGTCAGGTGTATCCACGAAGCTTGTTCTGCTATCTTGACTGCAGTGGGTGTTGAAAGAAGTACCTGGTAGGGACCTTCCCACCTTGGTGATGACCAATTCTTCCTCTTGATGTTTTTGAGCCACACCCAATCTCTGGGCGTCACTGCCACTTCTGATGTCTCGGCTTGTTCTCTATCTGAAACAGAATTTGACTGCAACAGATGTTTAGAACTCAACAACTTTTTCATATATTCAGCTAGTGTGAAATCAGCTTCCTGGTCTGATGACATGAGAAGTTTCCACTGGGGTGTATAATAAGCCCTTCCAAATAATTTTTGAAAAGGAGTCAATCCTTTTGCTGTAGGGACAGTTCTCATGCTCAACAGTGCCAGGGGCAAACAATATAACCAGTTTTTTCCTGTCTCAGCTATTAATTTTCTCAATTAGTATTTTAGTATACCATTATGCCTTTCAACTAGCCCTGAAGATTGTGGATGGTATGCACAATGATTTTTTAAAGAAATACCAAAATGCTTACTCAACTGCTGTATGGTTTGATTTACAAAGTGTGCACCATTGTCACTGTAGATCCTTTTCGGAATACCAAACCTAGGAATGATTTCCTTGACAAGTACCTTTGCCACCATAGCTGCAACTGGATTTTTGGTTGGAAAGGCTTCCACCCATCTGGAAAACATATCTACAATGACAAGACAATACTTCTTATTTTCACATTTGTTCAATTCTATGAAATCCATACAGATAGTGTGAAACGGATATGGTGGTGTAGGGAAACTCCCTTGCTTGGGCTTTATCGCCCCCTGTGCATGATGTTTGTTACAAATCTGACACATCAAACAAAATTTTTTAGAGTAGTTTGTAAATCCATACTTTGTGAACACCTGGTTCACCAGCTGTACCATCCCACCTGTTGAGACATGGCACTGCCCATGGCTCAACAAAGCTGCATTTGAAACAAATTAGAGGGTAGTATCGGTTTTCCTTCTCTAGAGATGTACAGACCCTTTTCGAGGATTGCTCCTCATTTTATCCATCGTTGTTTTTCAGCTTGCGTAGTGAGTGCCTGCATTGTTTTTAACATATCTAAATCTAAAATCTTAGAGGGTTGTAATTCCTCATTTAAAATAAATACTTCTGTGGCTGCTTGTTTAGCAGCTGTAACAGCTCTCGCATTACCTTTTGAAATCCTATCTTGTTGCTTGGTGTGAGCTGTGCATTTACAAATGGCTACTTTATGAGGTAACTGAATAGATTCTAAAAGATCTAAAATAAACTGTGCATGATTTATAGGTTTGCCAGTAGATGTTATCATTCCCCGTTTTTTCCACTGTTGCGCAAAAACATGTAGAGTAGAAAAAGCGTACTGGCTATCAGTAAAAATGTTTACACATTTACCCTTTGCTAAGGTACATGTCCATGTCAGGGCAATCAATTTTGCTGCCTGTGAAGATAAGTTGTGTGGTAAAGGTTTTGCTTCTATAATCCCAGTATCAGAGACTACTGCATATCCTACTAGGTTCTGTCCTGCAGGACCCCTTTTGCACGAACCATCCATGTAGTATGTCACCTCGGCATCATCCAAGGGGACATCCGTGAGATCTTTTCTAGGTAGTGTCTTTTGCTCAATTACCTGCAGGCAGCAGTGTGGTGTGCTGTCTGCAGGGGTCGGGAGCAGAGTAGAAGGGTTTAAAGTCGTGCATCGCTCAATTGTCATATGAGGTTGGCTCAACAATATAGTCATACAGGAAAGATGCCTAGCAGGGGAAAGATATGCCACCTTTTCTTGTAGTAAAATAATCGCGACTGCATGAGGTACTCTCAAAGTGAGAGGGTGGAACAAAACTACTGAGGCTGAAGCCTGTACTGCCATTGCAGCTGCAACTACTGCTTGCACACAGTGGGGTAAGGATTGTGCCACTGGGTCTAGTTGTGATGAATAGTAAGCAATGGGGCGTTGCTTATCCCCATGCTGTTGTGTTAGTACTGATGTCATGTAACCCTGCTTACAATCTACAGTTTGGAAAAAACATTTATGGTAGTCTGACAATCCCAGAACTAATGAGGAAGCTATTAACTGCTTTAGTTTGCAGAAAGCAGATTCTGCCTCTGGTGTCCATTGTAACAAATCCTGTGCTGCCATAGGCTTCTTATATATAAGGTCAGTCAGAGGTGCAGATTCCAAGGCATAGTTTGGAATCCAGCTCTGACAAAAATTGGTTGTACCCAGGAAGGACATCATTTCCTTCTTGGTAGTGGGTTTTGGTGCTTGCAAAATTGCTATTTTTCTGTCCTCATCTAATGTTCTACCTTCCTTAGATATTACATATCCCAAGTATTTGACTTGTTTTTTTCCAAAGCTGCAATTTACTTTTATTTACCTTATGTCCTTCAGCGGCTAAAAATCGTAGAAGTGCTATGGTATCTTCTCTACATTCCTGCTGGGTGGGGGCTGCCAGCAAGATGTCATCAACATAAAGTAAAATCTGACTGCCTCTTGGTGGGGTGAATCCCGCCAAGTTGCTTGCCATTTCTTGTGAGAATATTGTTGGACTTTCACAATTTCCCTGTGGTAGTCGCGTATATGTATACCTTTTCCCCTGAAATGTGAATGCAAACCAATACTGGCTGTCAGGGTGTATTGGTATCGAAAAGAACGCGTTGCTGATGTCTACCACAGAAAAATACTTCTGTTGAGGTTTCAGATCATTCAACAGGGTGTGTGGGTCTGGCACCGTAGGTGCTCTTGGTATTACTGCATCATTTACAGCTTGTAAATCTTGGACCATACTCCATTCTCCATTGGCCTTTTTAACTGGAAATAAGGGTGTGTTACATGGTAAATTGGGAGATTCTACTAGTATCCCTCCTTTAAGTAAGGCTGCTATAATACGCTTTATCCCTGCCTCTGCATCTTTTCTTAAGGGATACTGTCTTTTTTGTGGTCTGAATGCTGACTTTGGCGTGATAGTAACTGGTTCCGCTGTACAAATGAGTCCTACATCTGATTTTCCTGTTGACCAGAGGGTCTCTGGTATATTTCGTAAGGCATTTTCTTCCTCCTCTAACAGGAGTGTCAATCAGCTGCCCTCGCTAGACTGCAAGTGCACAGCTGGTTTGGTCTGAGTTATGCAATTCAACTTCTGTATTTGTATTCCCTGTTCTGACAGTTCTAGTTCTGTCTGTTTCTTCCATCTCGTGACATTTTCTCCTAGGTCTGCCCATTCTATATTTCTGTTTTTTGTTAAGGTAACATGTGGTAATCGATTAGATTTATAAAGTGCAAAGAACTCCTGGGGCAATGAACAGCTGGCTACACTGTTCCCTTCTGTGTCCCAGTACAGGTTACGCAATACCACTCTGTCTGCATGATTTTTAAATAATTCTTGCTCATATTCTTTATCAGATCCTGGTGTGTTACAATAATACAGGGTACAGTGCAACAGGTGTTGCTTATCAATGTCAAGGGAGGGGAACTTGCTGATGGCTACATTCATTAACTCTTTGGTCACAGTCCCTGGACCAGTTGTAACCAAGTCCTGGCTGTACCAATAAAACATTTCACCCTCCGATTGCACTGTAAAGGTATCAATTTGTCGCTGTGCTTCCATACCCTGCATGGTTGGGACTACTGCTATACCAAATAGCTGCATGAGGTCTCTGCCCAAGAGGTTTACTGGGCATTTTGCAAAAACAGTAATTTTGCTTTTCTGTGTCAATCCTGAAACTGGATCAGTTATTGCAATGTTACGGGAGAGAGGCTCCTGATACAGCTGTCCATTAGCTGCTTTGACCAGTATGTAATCAGGTGACTGTGTTTTCTGGCAGTTTGGAGGGGTGTATCAGGGTTTGTGATGCCCATGAGTCACACAAGAATTTGACTTCCCTCTCTTATACCAAGAGTGTAACTTCTGGTTTTGTGTCTGCTAAATAAAGCTCCAAGCTCAATAAAGCTAGGTCCAATATTTCATTTTCTTCATTGTCACTAACTTCCTGCACTTCCTCTATTCTCTCTATCACATTCTCATTTGTCCTTTCTTCTCTAGCCCCTTCTAGTGATTCCTGACTACCATATAGTCAGTCCTCACCCTCCTTATCTTCCGTTGTTGCCTTCTTGTTTTTCTTGCAATCCCTTGCCAAATGCCCCTTTTTACCACATTTAAAACATTCTCCCCTTTTCTTTCACCCTTCAAAGTCCTCTCATCGTTGATCAGATTGTTTGTTTCCCTGTGCGTTTTTCTTACCCTTTTTCCCAGACTGTACTATGTAAACTTCTGCTCCATCTTCTACAGAGAATACTTGAGCTTTCTTTTTCTTTTTGCTATTAAAATGACTTTCGGCATGCCTAGCATATTCAAGTAATGATTGTAACCTGCTTGTTCGATGGTCTACCATATGTTTTGTAATAAAACTGCTTATAGGTGCAATACTGGCCTTTAAAAATGCATTCTTTAATTGCTGTTCATATGGGGAATCTTGTGTTTGATCTTCAGGAACCTGCATTCCACAGTGGTTATTAAAACACTCTAATAATCTGGCATAGTACCGGTCAATTGTTTCACCTTCTTGTTGGATGCATTGATTAATGCAAGTCCAGTCTGCCCTAGGTTTCCATTTTTCAGAGATGTGGTCTGTAAGACCTTTTACTCTGGTGTCTAATTCTGCGCTGCTATGTGGGAGGGGTCTTTGTGCAGCATCACGAGGATTCCAGTTCCCACTAATCATGTACCAATCTGGCCCTACAATCTGTCTAACTACCTTTTCTATTTCTTCTCCGTTTAGGTTATAACTCAGCCTCATTTCTTGTAAATCTTCTGAGAATTTTCTAAAATTAACCTTTGGATGGGGAATTCCCTCAGTGGCTTTCTGGATGTCTTTCGGAGTCCAAGGTCTATACACTAAAATAGTTGGGTCCTGATTGTCTTGACCTGCCTGAGGATTGGGTACTTCTATAAGTGGGCATATTTCTTCTTCTTCTTCACTTACAGATCGTGAATTCTTAACCATTTGCCATAACTCGATGCCTTCATTTGAGTTACCTGCCTTTGTTTGGGACCTGGTCCTGATGGGATCTCTAATTTTAGTCAGTTTTAGTTTCATAATATCTCTATCCTCAGTGACTACAGGATATCGTGGGGGTGGATTAACCTGTTCACTTGCTTCATATTCTGGTAAGGGAGGCGGAGGTGTTGATGCTATTACTAAGTTATTGTCCTCCTTATCTAAAAACATTGCTTTTGAATTTTTGTTCTTTTGTTCCCTACGGTTTACTTCCTCAAGCCACCTGTGTGTCTGAGGAATTCCTAATCGACGTTGCTTTTTTACCCGACCTTTGGAATCGGTTTTGAGCTGTTTGATACGTTTGATAAGTGAGGATTTTTCTAATTTTCCATCAAATTCATATTAATTAACCCATTTTAAATAATATCTAATATTGTCGGCCCGCTGCGACTGCATATATTTTGCGTCTTCTGTTAAAGGTGGATTTTGGGGTCTTTTTGTGCAATTATTACCCATTTTGTTCTACCCTTTGATCGTTACATAACTTCTCTTAATTTTTTTAATGTGGTACCACGGATTTTGTTCTAGTCTCTTCAGAATGACTGCCTACTTATTCTGTTTCTCCTGATCTATGACAAGACAGTAATCTTTTTTGTCCCTGACTTGTGAGAAAAATACAGTCTGACAAAAACAATACACATCTAGTCCCTGATCTGAAACAGAAAACAGAAAAAAGTAGATTCACCTTACCTGAGCCCATGTGATTCATCACCAATTCGAGGAGACCCGTCCTTCAGTCACAGATCAGAAAGTGGCTGGCCTCTTTTGAATGACAATTCAGTCTGAGGACTTTCCATATAAGAAGAACCGATTTGGTTTCTTCCCCGTACGGTTTCAACTACCTGGCCGTCTGATCCGAGGTAAAGAGAGGGTTCCGGTCCGAAGGACTAATCTGTCAAAGGAAAAAACTTCAAAGACCAATTCACGTTAGGTTCAAGCAAGGCACCCTTTATTACTTGCAGCAAGGAGACAAAGCATGTAGGCACAAGGTTTGTCTGAATTACTGGTGATTAGTATGTTATTCTTATACAGTTCTCTTCCTGTCACACAGAAAATGTTACTATTCTATTGCTGACGTAGTTACACACAGCTTTCTGTATGTTCTACAGAAAATGTTACGAGACTTATTGCTGCCTAGGTTAGATTATTTGCTAGCTTGCAAAACATTTTGAGAAACAACCTGGCCTTGGGCTTATTTTAGCCAATTTTAACTTTTCAGTTCTTCAATTGTACTGTTCTAATACATGTGTTACATTTTGTCTAGATTCAAGGTACATTTCTAGCTTTGGTACAAGTAATGCTGACTATGGTTTATACTTGCAAGCATCTATTGTTTTCTTTATCAAAGCTTCTAGCAGCTGCATACTTTCTCATGGCATAAGCAGAAATGAATATCTCTTTGTTAAGTTTCATGACATTAGCAGAAATGAAATGTCTCTTGTTAAGTTTCTAATAGCTGTGCAGATTCATGCAGTGTGAACAGAATAAATGTATTAACCCTTTTAAACCTCGAATGCACTAAGCATGCATATTACTATTATATATTTTTCTAACATTTATGCTGAGTGATCCTAAGGCAAACAAAATTCTTTACAATTTCCAACTTTAATTAAGTTAAAGATTTGAGTTTTTGACCTTATTTACAAGGTCTTTGAATATAATAAATTTCCTGAGCCAATTGTTCAGTCTATAAAAAACACACACACACACACACACACACACACACACACACACACACACACACACACACACACACACACACACACACACATATATATATATATCTATGGAGCTTTCAATGAACGAAAGTACGATCCACAGAATTTCACTTATCTGATCACAATCCACTGAAACCCACTTAAACAAAACATCAGACTGCCATAATCTTTCCCAGGGAAAGGAACCACTTGACCACCATGGTGAACTGTGCCCTCTCCCCATGTAGTGCGATCTTGGAGGTAGTATATTTAAGAAGGGGTGGGGGTGGGGGCAAAGCCCCCCACTTTGGTGGGCGGGCTGCTTTCCAGATTATTTTGTTTGCTTGGTGGTCAAGTGGTTCTTTTCCCTGGGAAAGGATTTCTGCAGTCCTTTGTTTCGTTTAAGTGGGGTTTCGGTGGCTTGTGAGCAGGTAAGTGAAATTCGGTGGATCATACTTTTGTTCAATGAAAGCAGATACATACATACATATATATATATATATATATATATATATATATATATATATATATATATAAAATGCCTTAATTTATGAAAATCTCTTTCCCTAATAGTATCACTCTACTATTTCTCTAGTATTTGTTTTCTATTTAAGTAGCTATGTGTTTATTTATATATTTATTTTTGGGGTAAGTTTGGTTTCAAAGTGCTGACTTCAATGTTTTGTACATCTGAGAAGTTTATAACGTTTGAGATACTGCTTTGTCTAGAAGGAATACATCATTGTATTATATCTGCATCACTCGATCCATATTATATGAAACAACCTTTGGAATATAAACTACCTAACAATCAAAAAGACTCGTATATTGTTCTGTTACATATCGCTTAGAAAATTAAATATTGTCGTACTTAGAAAAGCTTTATCATTAAAAAATAAAACCTAACACTATAGAACTTAGTGGAAGAACAAAACAATTATTCCTGCATCAGAACTGGCTGTGATGTACCAATAATAGTTCTGCATGCCCATCCCTTAGCCTAAGATAGGAAGATGGTCATTAAAATGGAAACATGGCCTAAAAAGACAACACATAACAACTCTCATGTAACATGTGTAACACTCAAAAGATAATTCTTTTATTATTAGAACAGATAAGCATAAACTAATAAAAATAAATTGATATAATTCCATGGGTCTGAAATAATGTCACAAAAATGTATGCCATTGTGGTAGTTTATCCTTGAAAAATGGCAATGGCTCTGAAATCAACTTCTACTGAGGGCTTTTCCGCTACATTGCTCATCTTCCCTACCATTTCCATTTTCCCTCAGCATAAGTTTGCCTGTCATTTATCCAGACTCCATGATATCACCTTTTATTTTCCTGAATGAAACTCACATACACAGTGCAAATTATTTTTTTTTTTTTTTGAATCTATAAACTTTGGGTCCTCTGTGCAAAGAAAATTTTGAGAAGGGTCATGTATAACATCTTGAACTTCAACTTTTTACTCAACACTTAGTTGTGACTGCCAAAAATTGTGCACACTGCATACTAAACTGGGAAGTCAGTGTAAAAAAACAACTCTGTTTTCCCCATTTTATACTTTCTGTCTAACTTTTAAAACAGAAAGATTTGGGCCTTTAAATACCACACTTTAAAATGCACCTAAACTGTTCCAAAGTTGCTCAGCAACTGCCAATGGCTGCAAGCAAAATAATTCCAGTCAGCTTTCTCAGTTCAGATAGCTGACATTCAAAACAGTTCCAGACCACCATCTTACCCTTTATAAGTACAACATAGTCCTAGCTTTCTCTCTTTTTGTAACTCCAATCATGCTTTCATTTTTTTTTTTTTACCTGAGCCCTGTCCTCTGGCTCATTCTACTTGTATCCAACCAATGAGCTTCATTTTCAGACCTATAAACTATTCCTTCATCACATTGTACTCCTCCTGCATAGCCAAATATGGCATCAGCTTCACCTTTTCACCAGCTTTTTAATGTCTTGTGGATGATCTACATACAAGCTCATCCAGTTAAATGTTAGCTTTTCGAATCTCAAACAGAATTGCTTCAAACAGCACTTCTGCAATGTCACAAGATCAGACACAACCACAGCTGTCTCTAAAAATTTGAGATTTAATGCATTTATTTGAATGTATTTACTGCAGGTAAATTTGTATAACACTTTTTATCACAGTATCACTTTGTATCATAATAGCATTGGGTGCTTGATTGGTTATAACATAATGTCTATATTCACAGCTCATCTTGATCTCCCTCACTAGCTGAATTGGTTAAAGACCAGTTGCCTGTATGTCATTGCTTCAATAAAACAAAAAGCTAAACTGTCTGGAGGCCATTCTTCTTCTTGTGCCTTTAATACAGTAAAAGATTTCTCTCTTATTGCCTCTACTTGTTTCTATTATGTGCTTTAGCTCATAGTGCTATATTTATTTATTTATTTTTACATTTAACTGGGTTAGTCTGTCTGGGTTCTTAGAAGCCCTTTTTCAACAGAGACCCGAGGAGCAAAGCTCCCCTCAAAAAAGTTTAAGTAAACAAATAGTAAGAACAAAGATAAACACAGATCACATTTCAAGTATACATACACTTCTGAAGTAATTACATAACAGGCAGAAAAGGAATATATAGAATGGATAGAAATTCAATACAATACATATATGGAAATTTTCATGTAGTATGGCAAGAAACTAAGCAGAAATATGGTAAGACTAAGGTCAATACATTGCTGAATCAAGGTACTAGGCATGAAGTAAGTAAATATACAGATACGGTTATGTGAACTTTGGAAGTTAATAAATTAAAGATCAGTAATAAGGGATTATGGGAATTGAGTGTAACATGAGCTAACTAGTATGGAATATGATGGAAAAAATGTGTAGGTAGTAGTAACAGAGAGAGCTAGAAGTGATACAGTTAAGTTAGGTTATCCCTGTATGTTTCTTGAGTATTAGTTTACAGCATGAACATATCCAATTTGACAGGAAAAAATATCTAAGCTGTTTCTTGAAGGCATTTTTGTCTTTAAGCAGTCTAAGGGCTAAAGGGAGTGTGTTCCAATTTTTTTGCAACTGAGTGACAATAGAGCATTTTCCCAAAGGTTTTGTTTGGCTTATGAACTTCAAGAAAGTATTGATTAGTACTTCTTAGTGAGTGTTGAGGAGTATAAAGTGTCAGTGAATTTGCAAGGGATGGGTAGGATTTAGGATTGTTTAGTATATTGTGGGCTATAAGGAGTTGGGATTGAGACAGTAAGTTGGATAATTCAGGCCAGTGTAAAGCCTTTAATGAGAGACAGTGATAGGATTTATAAGGTTGATTTGCAGCAAATCTGGCTACTTTGTTATATGTGCTTTCTAGTTTGGATATTAGGTTAATATGTACATGGGTAAGAATAGATGAAGCATAGAGTAGGGATGGTAGAAGTAGGTATTGGGCAAGGGACGGTAAAGCAGACATAGTTTTTGGTGTTTTTTTTTATTGAGCTATGAATGTGATGGTTGAATTTAAGTTAATCATCAATTATTGCTCCAAGATGTTTTGTTTGGGTGTCAACAGAAATTTTAGTTCCATTAAGGGATGTTACGGAAAAGTTCTGTTTTGCATGTTCCAGATTTTTAGGTAGGAAATGTAGTAGCTTAGTTTTACTCCCATTTAGCAGGAGGTGGTTGGATTGTAGCCAGTTTTCAACTGAATGGCGTGAGTTTTTTGTAAAGGATTGAAGGTTTTCTATGTTGTCAGCAGAGTTGATGATGGTCGAGTCATCAGCATACTGAATAAGATTGGATTGGGGGCAGGATGAGAAAAGGTCATTGGTAAATACACTGAAGAGGAGAGGGCCCAATATTGATCCTTGTGGGACCCCTGTCCTAACTGCTAGAAAGGGGGAGTAGGAAAAGTTCCATCTAACAGCCTGGTGTCTATTAGTGAGGTAATCACAGAACCAGGAGGTGGTAGAGTTTGAGAAGCCTAGGTTGGAGAGTTTATGGTGAAGTATGGTATGGTATGAGATATGGTGTTGAATGCCTTCTACAGGTCCAGAAAGAGGGCTGCTATTATCTCTGACTTGAGCAATGTTATTAGTAAAGGATACAAGAGCGGTAGCTGTGCTATGTGTGGGGCAGAAACTATGTTGAGTTGATGTGAGTAGGTTTTCTTGTAGCAGATGATTAAGTACTTGCTTATGGATATACTTTTCCTGTATTTTGGAGAAAGGAGACAGTATGGCAATTGGTCGAAATTGGTTGGCTCAGTGGAGTTTCCTCCTTTATGAAGAGGTACTACAAAAAAGTTCTTCCACATTTCAGGGACTTTGCCTTCTTTTATGGATCTATTAATCAGGATAGATATGGGGTAAGCTAAAGATGTAGCTGCATGTTTAAGGAATAATGGAGGAAGGTTATCAGCTGAGGGTGAACCAGGTTTTAGTTTAGTTAAGAGCAACTTGATATAAGAGGTGGGAACAGATGATAGTGAGAATGAGAGTGAGGGTGAGAGAGGTGAATCAGAGGTGGATGAAGATGTAGATGGATTGAAAGAGGTGTGAGTGGAGAAATTAGTTACAGTTAAGTTTTCAATTGTTTCAATGAAGAAATTATTAAGGAGGGTTGCTATTTCCAGAGAAGTCTTGTCAGAATAAGGTGTGGGTAGGAGTACCAGGTGAGAGAAGTTTATTGATAGAGTTCCAGAAAAGTTTTAGGATTACAGTTGGGATTAAGTGAGGATTGGTGATAGTTCTTTTTATCAAGCTTGATTTGTTTCTTAGCTTTGTTTCTAAGTTCCCTGTAAAAGATAAGGTTGGAAGAGGTATTATTACCTTTCCAAGCTTTATCTCTGGTCTTCATGAGTGTAAGGGTAGTTTTAGTTAGCCATGGGGCATATCTGAATTTGATGCGAGTTTTCCTAGTGGGGGCAAGGGAGTTGAGGATGGATAGAAAGGTGTTTTTGAAGTGTAGGACCGCTTCATCGAGAGTGAGATTAGAAAGGACCAGTTTATAGTAGAGAGGAGGTGATTTAGTGAGTCAGGAAAATAGCTAGATAGATCACGGGTCACCTTATACTGTTGTGCTTTATGCAGGTGTTCAGAGTTTCTGTGAACTAGTAAAGGTAGGTGGTCACCTAATGTGTCTGGTAGAGTGGTTGGATTATGGTACTGTTGGGGGTGAGATACTAGTATCCAGTCAATAAGTGAACCAGCAGAGGGAAATTTATGAAGGTGGGTAGGGGAAGAGATGAGCTGTGTGAATCCTTACAAACTGAGAGCGGTAGAAGGTGATTCTTTACTGATCTGCAGCCAGTCAATATTGACATCTCCTAGTATGACGGTTTCATGAGGGATAGTTTTAGCTATCCAGGATAGAAAGTGCTCTAAAATGGGGACATTATTTCTAAGAGGGCTATAAATTGATGCAATGGCAAGTTTTTTATGGTGGCTAAGTTTAAAGTCAGCTAAACTTATCTCAGCTGGGAGAAAGTCAGATATGGGAAAAGAGATAAGGGAGACAGACAGGCAGTTAAAATACATGATTGCGGCTCCCCCTCCTCTTTTTGAAAGTCTGTCATACCTGAGGATATTGTAGCTGGGGGAACAATTTCAGAATTAGAAATACTTGGTTTTAACCAGGTTTCACACAAGGCAAGTATGTTTGGGTTATGTTGAGTGATCTAAGCATGAAGTGTGCTGTTTTTTTTTTTAATTATACTTGAAATATTTATAGATGAGAGGGTGAGTCTTTTTTGGGGAATAGTATTAGTAGTGGATGATGGAGAGGTGGAAGAGAGCACAGAGGTGGTAGTGGTATTGAAAGTATTTTGAGGAGAATTGTTAGGACCTGGGTTGGGGTGGATGTATCCTGATACTAACAGGTTGGATAATATGAAATTGATTATTGGAGAGATTGGGTGCATGCATGGATATTTGTTTATATATATATATATATATATATATATATATATATATATATATATATATATAGTACTTGTTCTGAGTGGCCCAGTTCCATACCTACACCTATAATATTGCTGCTAATCTAGATTCCATGTAGTCAAATTCTATTCCTGAACCTGCTGCGTTGTACCAGTAATGGCTCTAGACAACTCACTGTTTAATCCTCTCCTACATAATTATATCAGTGTATGGATAACTCAAGGCATACATAGCTTAGCTTATCTTTATCTTAAAAGACCTCATAATAACGTCACAAGATCCACTATTAAAGGATCGCTTACTAAGCAGCTGAAGAAAAGACAAAATATGTTTTAAGCACAACTTCGATCTTTGTGCAGTATTAATATTTCTACATCATTCTAAGTAGCTTAAAATATTTTATAATCCATTCTAGCTCAAAATGGCCTGATGGAATTGTTGCTTCATTTAAAACTTTATGAAGAAAATATTTTTATTTTCCATCAGTGACTCCCTTTGGGTTATGCTGTTTGTCATCTTCTAAACTGACAGATTAGCCATTTGTGTTGAATTTGCAGTGAGTAACTTAATTTGTAGCTTTTTGTGAAAAAAATATAACATCTTTAGCAAAAGTGTCCTTCTCTGCTCATTCAGTTTATCAACCAGGACAGTCACTTTCTTGAACTGTTCTCTCAATTGTGAAAACAAAGCCAGTCTGATGAGTAAACCCAATACCGCCGAGATTCAACAGGTTTATGTCCGCACCTGGTGGGCAAAAAGGCAGAGGTATAATCACCTTCCTCTATAGCCTGTTCCTTGGTAAAATGTCCTACATTAATTGACCATTAGGAAGTATAAGCCAGGGAGAGAAAGTTTTACAAAAGTATGATTGGGTTACATTGAAATCCAGTATGATGAACACTGATTAAGCTAAACAGAAAAGACATGTCACATAAAGGAAGAAAAAACTGAGTCTTTAATACATTTTTGTTACCCAGATTTTTTCTATTCACAGTTACAAGAGTAGAGACAATAATGGCCGAATAAGAATCCAAAGGATGGCTCCCCACCTGTACAAAGAAATATAGGCACTCCTGAAGGCAATTTAAATATTGTCACTTCATCTATCTGCATGTCTGGGTTGTGACAGAAAAAAAAGGAATTCTTAGCCAAAACTTGTGCAAACAGAGGACAGGGAGACCATACAAAGAGAAGACACCCCATCTGAGAAATAAAGCACAGAACTAAGCAACACTGTGCTGCAGCAACATTAACAGTGTATCACTTTTTTGTACCTGTAATGATAACTTTTAGGGATGAAGTAAAGTTGTCCTTAGGGTGGAGTTGAAGAAACAAAGACATAACTGTTCAACTATTTCACTCTTATGGCAAAGATTTATTCAAACTTTGTTCTGGAAGTTTTGCAGGGGATTAAAGCTAAGAGGTGTTTCTGTAGTACAAGGTTTGATTTTCTCAGCCTCCATTTGCCTACTGTAGGACTCTGAGCAAGTCACCTAAGAAGACAGTGTTCTCAGAAAGAATCAGATAATGGCCCAATGTGGACCAGTCCTCTACATCATTTAACAAATAAA
>NC_056750.1:199694356-199699356 GCF_019279795.1 Protopterus annectens
ATATATATATATATATATATATATATGTATGTATATATATTAAGAAGTTATGTACTCACCATAACGTTCCATCTGAGTAGGTAAACTTCATTTGTCAGCAACCTATGGGGGGATCGGATCCGACTTCGGATCCGAGCCGGCAGTTTTCAACAGCTTAGAACCAAGCTCCAAGCTCCTCCCCCTACCCATAATCCCCTGCCAACCCTGACTGACTTCAGATCAAGTTTGCCCAAAAGCAGATACTGCTTGAAGATAATTACTCTCAAATAAAAAACAGGTAACACACTGTGTAAACCTGAGTATGAAAAAACATCTGAAGGTGAGGGGACAGGAGGAAGGGACTTTTGCTGACAAATGACGTTTACCTACTCAGATGGAATGTTATGGTGAGTACATAACTTCTTAATCTGAAGTAGTTAACTTCATTTGTGCAGCAACCTATGGGACAGAGTCCCCAGCTACCTGAACCTTGGGCGGCCTAAATGGAAGGATGTTCCGGAGCACTGCAGAGCCAAAGGATGCTCTCCCTCTGGAGAGAATGTCCAATTTATAGTGATTGATAAAGGTATGAGATGAGGCCCAAGTGGCTGCCGAGCAAATATCATCCAAAGAGACTCTAGCTCTAAAGGCCGCAGAGGTAGACATAGATCGAGTAGAGTGGGCATGGACTCCCTGAGGTGCGGGCCTGCCAGAACTTTCATATGCTAAAAGGATACACTGTGAAATCCATCTAGACAGCGTGACTTTAGACACAGATTTACCCAAGTTAAATTAGGCAAAGGAGACGAACAACTGGTCAGATTGCCTATGACCAGATGTCCTGTGGATGTAGAAGCGAAGTTATCTTTGCACATCTAGTGAGTGTAATTTGTATTCCCCTTTGTTTTGGTAATTAGGAAAAAAGACTGGTAGGTTAATGGACTGATTAATATTTGACTCAGATGCAATCTTGGGAAGAAAAGAGGGATTGGTCCTGAGGTAAACTCTATCCTTGTGAAAAGTCAAGTATGGGGGTTTTACACAGAGGGCTTGTAGTTCAGAGACCCTTCGAGCTGAGGTGATAACGACAAGAAAGGCCGTTTTCCATGACAAGAATTTAAGATCTACTGAAGCTGCAGGCTCAAACAGGGGAGCTGTCAAGGCCTGAAGCACCAGCGTTAAATCCCAAGGAGGGACTACATCCTTCACTGGAGGTCTGAGCAGAAAGGTGCCCTTCAGAAAGGTCTTACACAATTTCGTGGTGATCAAAGGGCCCAGTTCATTTCCCACGTGATAATGAGAGATAGCTGCTAGTTGAACCTTGACTGTGGAGGACCTAGCCCCCTGATGAAACAGCCCTGACAGGAAGTCTAATACAGCAGGCAAAGGAGCTGTGAAAGGATCCAAATTTTGAAGTTCCGCCCAAATGGAGAAACGCTTCCATTTGCTACTATAGATCTTTCTAGTAGAGGGCTTGTGCGCTGCTACTAGGATAGCTTTAACAGGGGAAGAGATACCGGGAGTCCTAGCTATGAGTGGAACTGGAGCAGCCAAGCTGTGAGCTTGAGATTGTCCAGGTTCGGGACTGGGAGATCTAGGGGGTGGGATATCAGATCCAGTAGGGGATCCAGAATCCAAGGAGGATTCACCAGATGAGACCAAAGGTAAGGGAACCAGACTTGACGAGGCCAGAACGGGGCAATGAGGATTATCCTGCTCCCCAACCGACTGGCTTTCTGCAGAAACTTTAGCATCAGAGGAAGAGGAGGGTAAACATAAAGTAGACCGGGAGGCCAAGCATGCACCAGAGCATCTCTCGGAGATTCCCCGGGGGGGGGGTGAGAGCGAAGTAGTCGTAACATTTTGTGTTCGAGGGAGAGGCAAAGAGATCGCAACAGGGTTGACCCCATTCGGCGAAAATCCGATTCGCTACCTCGAGATTCAGAGACCACTCATATGGTAAAAGGATGGTGCGACTTAGTCTGTCCGCTATGATGTTGGACTGCCCCGGAATGTGCGCTGCTATGAGAAAACGGTTGGTGGAGATCGCCCATTCCCACACCCTCATGGCCTCTCGACAGAGTGGGTAAGACCTGGTTCCTCCTTGTTTGTTGATGTACCAGACAACAAACATGTTGTCCGTCTGAATCGCAATCGTTCCTACAGGAAGAAGGTCCTGAAGTGCTTGCAACGCCAACAGCACTGCCCTCATCTCTAGGACACTGATATGCAATGAAGTCTCCGTGAGGTCCCACATGCCTTGGACTGTCCTGCCTGAACAATGCCCCCCCACCCGAGGCGGGAGGCGTCCGTGGTCACTGTGGCTAGGGGAATGGCCATAGAAAAGGGACGTCCTTCCTGGAGGTCCGGAGATTGGAGCCACCATAAGAGGGACCTCTTGCAAGCCCTGCTGAGGGGAATGGGATGGCTGAGAGGATATTGAAGAAAGGACCACTGGACTTGGAGGGTCCATTGTAAGACCCTCATGTTCAAAAGCGCCACTGGCAATAGATTGATTGCCGCTGCCATTGAACCTAGAGCCCTCAGGACCAATTCCGCTGGAGGAGCTGGGGATTGTATAATGGCCCACACATGTAGCCTCAGGATTCGTAGCCGGTCCATGGTCAAAAAGGCTAGGAGCTTGTTTGTGTTTAATCTGGCCCCTATGAAGTCTATGGTCTGAGATGGGGCAAGAGACGACTTCTCTATGTTGATAGTGATCCCCAGCCGGGGAGCTAGACAAAGAAAGTAGCTTCTGGCTGCGCAGAGTAGATGCCTTGTCGGGGCGGTCAGGAGCCAGTCGTCCAGGTATGGGAAAATCTGAATTCCCTGGAGCATCAGGTGGGCCGCTATCACCGCTAACACTTTGGTGAACACCCTGGAGCCTGTGGTGAGACCAAAGGGGAGGACCCTGAATTGGTAATGACTGGCTCCTAGCCGGAAGCGGAGGAACCTTCTGGAGCGCCTGTCCATCAGAATGTGGTAGTATGCATCCTTGAGGTCTATAGAGCACATCTAGCCATTCTCCCGCAAGAGGGGGAGAATGGATTGAAGGGTGACCATGCGGAATTTCTCTTTGTTTACAGACAGGTTCGGGGGGAGAGGTCGAGGATTGGTCTGAAGTCCCCCATCTTTTTTGGCACCAAGAAGAACCTGGAGTAAAAACCCAACCTGCACTGGTCTGGTGGGACATGTTGGATGGCTCTTTTTTCCAGCAACTGCTGGATTTCCATTGCTGTGGCCTCCCTCTGATCAGGTGGGACATCGGGGAGGTATCTGGGGCTGTGTGGGTAAAGAGAGAAGGGGATCTGATATCCTCTGGATATGATGCGAAGCACCCAACGGTCTGTCGTGATGGACTCCCAAGCTGCTAGGTGCTTCGAGAAACGCCCCCCGACTGCCTCCAGAGTGGAGCAGTCGGGCAACCCATTAGGGGTGTTGCGTGGGTTGGTCCGAGAAAGGTTCTCTGGATCCAAAGTTCCTTGGGTCCCCTCTGCCTCTAGGGTGGCGTCCACCCTGCCCTCCTCTGCCGCGGAAGGGCTGGGAGTCCGGAGCGGGATGGGACTGTTGCAACTTCCGGAACCACATCTTCTGTTCCTTTTGGTTCTTGGAGAAGGACCTCTGGGGAGCAGAGAAGCGGACTCCGACGGCAGACAACGTCTTCCCGTCCTTCTCGCTCTGGACCAAAGTATCACGAATGGTTTCGCCAAAAAGGGCAGAACCATCAAAAGGGGCATTAGCGAAAGATGCCTTGAAGGGTTCCACGAAATCACAGTGACGGAGCCAGGCCTGACGCCTCATGACAAGGCCTGCTCCGCTGGCTCTAGCGGCTCCTTCCGTAGCATGGGACAGTAGCCACATAGAGGTGTTTAATATAGATCGGAGAGTGGCCATCCGGGTGGAGTGCAACTGTTTGTCCTCCGCCAACATGGACTCGGGGGGCGACACAGCGTACTCTTTGATAAGGTCCCACTGCAGTCGAAGAACATGTGCCATGTACTTCAGCGACCTCACAGAGAAGGTAGCCGAACTAAAAACCTGCTTCCCTTGCTAATCCACTGCACTTCATGATTCACTATCCTTGCTCGGGGGGGTGTACCGAGGGACTCTTCTGAGCTAGTTTCCTTTTGGTGGCCGCCGCCACCAACATGGCATCTACAGGGGGACCCTTACTCCAATGGGACTTGTCGGAGGGGGGGGGGCTAAGAATTTTATCCGGGCACTTGGGGACTGGCTCCACAGTGTCTGGCTCCTTCCATGCCCTGGTAGTAATCAAATCTACCAGGGGGTCGGCCAGAGGGGACACCCAAGAGGTAGACGGGCTTGCTTCAAATGCCTCCAGGAACATGGATTCGTCCGAGGTAGGCTTTGGGGCAGACCACCCCTCCCCTTATCCTGAGCATCTCCATGATGTCACCAAAAGAGACATATTCGGGGGGTGATCTTGGGGAGCCTTCCCCTTCCTCCAAACCCGTGTCCTCAATCAAGGACTCGGGGGAGTCCAGGTGCCTCCTCTTGCACTTTCGCTTGTGAGGAACCTCCTCGGGGGGGCTGTCCGAGGAGGTCTCACCAGCAATGTCTTGTTCCAAAGGAATGACCTGGGATGTCAAAGCAGGCTGTCCCTGGGGCCAGGTGATGGAAGTCGGGCCCAACAGAGAAGGAGTGCAGGGTGGAGCCGTGGCAAGGGCCGGGGGCCTGGAATCTCTCGACAGTGCCCTCTCCACCAAGTCGAACGCCGAGGGAGAGCTGGTCTCTCTAGGATCCAAAAGCAGACCCTCACTCGGATCCAACGGACGGATCGGGGCCGGTGCCGAAGCGATCGGATCTGTGGGACCAGCATGCTCCGACCTGGATGGAGCCGAAGGCATACTGATACCCCCGGATCCAAAGCTCAGCCCTCGGCTCCAAGAGCTCGGATCCAATGAAAATGGACCCGACAGTCTCGAGGGAAGTGTCGGCACCGAAGTGCCCGAGACTATCGGCGCCGACACCCCCCCGGCTCCAAGGCTGCCCGGCTCTGA